>NC_138736.1:30702554-30737554 GCF_965113295.1 Leuciscus leuciscus | reverse complement strand
ATGTCTTTAAGGCGACATCTAGTGTATATATCTATGCACCAGTCTGCGTACACGTCAGATCAGATCACTTGGACATGGCTGCGTATAAGTGGTAAAAACGATATAAATACTGTTCGTTTTCTCACACAAACCGCTCGTTTCGTGTCTTAGGCCATCAATGTGTACTTACGATGGGGAATTGTTTAATTTGGACGACGGGGAATTGTTTTAATTTGGACTCTGTGCTTGTGTTTTGAGACCGTGACCATAGACCTGCATTATATGACTAACAGACAAGAACGGTTTGACCTAAAAATATCAAAATTGAAACTACTGCGGAAAAAAAGACACCTACATCTTGGATGCCCTTGAGGTAAGCTAAAACATACCAAAAATTAATTTCAAAGTGAACTATCCCTTTAAAGGGCATCTTGCAGGTTAGTATGGAAGCCCGTTTCCGCCACATTGAGTAAAAAAAATAAAGATTCTTTAAGTCATAATAATGAGAAACTTTCTCATAATTATGACTTAACATCTCGTAATAATGAGAAACTTTCTCGAAATAATGACTTAACATCTCGTAATAATGAGAAACTTTCTCGAAATAATGACTTAACATCTCGTAATAATGAGAAACTTTCTCGAAATAATGACTTAACATCTCGTAATAATGAGAAACTTTCTTGTAATAATGAGAAACTTTCTCGTAATAATGACTTAACATCTCATAATAATGAGAAAGTTTCTCGTAATAATGAGAAACTTTCTCGTAATAATGACTTAACATCTCGTAATAATGAGAAACTTTCTCATAATAATGACTTAGCATCTCGTAATAATGAGAAACTTTCTCGTAATAATCACTTAACATCTCGTAATAATGAGAAACTTTCTCGTAATAATGAGAAACTTTCTCGTAATAATGACTTAACATCTCGTAATAATGAGAAACTTTCTATAATGAGAAACTTTCTCGTAATAATGACTTATTTTCTCGCACTTCTACGCATGCGCAAAGCATGAAGCAGAAGCAGAAGGGCGTGCCGCACTAGCGACATCCCCTGGTTAAAGCCGTGTAAATGCATCACAGCAAACATGGCACGCTCTGCAGTGAATAACATTAATGATAAATGATCAATATATGAGATGGGCTTCCATAGCTAGATAGTCTTTTATTCATTTGTAATATTCATTTGTATTTTTGTGTATGAACAAGCAGCAACACAGAAGGGTGATCCATGGATTTCAAATAGATGGAGGAATGATAAGACAGCACACCTTTCCAAATCTGTTTAAGAACACTTATCTGGAAATCTGTGTAAGGGTCCGTTCATACAGAACGCGCTTTTTCATTGCTTTTCTAGGCATATGCGCACTAGACGGACGCTCGCTCGCTCTTCTGCAGCGTCTCGCGCATGACACGGCGTTCTAAAAATGCGGCGCTCAATTGAAAAGAAGTTCAGCTTTTAAAAACACGTCTCGACCTTGCGTTTTCCCCCATTCCACTGCCCAACTATGTTTAAATGTCCCCAAAGTCATAAACATCTTAAAGGTGATTTCTGTATTGATATCTTCCAGATGAACCTGCACATCAAATATCCTAGAAGCATCTGCAAAATACGTGTTATATTAACACACGTACCCATATATTTTATGAAGATGTTACACTTAAACTTGATGAATAAATGTAATATTCCAACTTTAATCTGATAGTTTTGTAAATTCATGTAACAATTTACCATGGTAACCATCCTGCTTCTGCATTCCACTTTCACACCTTATCGTGCGCATGGAAAAGTATGGAAGATATAGGCCTACTGATGATGTTATTTAATGATACTACAGATTGCACTTAGTAGATCACACTGACTTTAATGAAAACAACTGTTTTGCAGAGCGTGCCATGTTTGCTGTGATGCATTTACACGGCTTTGACCAGCGGATGTCGCTAGTGCGGCACGCCCTTCTGCTCCGCTGCTTTGCGCATGCGTAGAAGTGCGAGAAAATAAGTCATTATTACGAGAAACTTTCTCATTATTATGAGATGTTAAGTCATTATTTCGAGAAAGTTTCTCATTATTACGAGATGTTAAGTCATTATTTCGAGAAAGTTTCTCATTATTACGAGATGTTAAGTCATTATTTCGAGAAAGTTTCTCATTATTACGAGCTGTTAAGTCATTATTACGAGAAAGTACGAGATGTTAAGTCATTATTACGAGAAAGTTTCTCATTATTACAAGAAAGTTTCTCATTATTACGAGATGTTTAAGTCATTATTACAAGAAAGTTTCTCATTATTACGAGATGTTCAAGTCATTATTATGAGAAAGTTTCTCATTATTACAAGAAAGCTTCTCATTATTACGAGATGTTTAAGTCATTATTATGAGAAAGTTTCTCATTATTACGAGATGTTTAAGTCATTATTATGAGAAAGTTTCTCATTATTACGAGCTGTTAAGTCATTATTATGAGAAAGTTTCTCATTATTACGAGCTGTTAAGTCATTATTACGAGAAAGTACGAGATGTTAAGTCATTATTACGAGAAAGTTTCTCATTATTACAAGAAAGTTTCTCATTATTACGAGATGTTTAAGTCATTATTACAAGAAAGTTTCTCATTATTACGAGATGTTCAAGTCATTATTATGAGAAAGTTTCTCATTATTACAAGAAAGCTTCTCATTATTACGAGATGTTCAAGTCATTATTATGAGAAAGTTTCTCATTATTACAAGAAAGCTTCTCATTATTACGAGATGTTAAGTCATTATTATGAGAAAGCTTCTCATTATTACGAGATGTTTAAGTCATTATTATGAGAAAGTTTCTCATTATTACGAGATGTTTAAGTCATTATTACGAGAACGTTTCTCATTATTACAAGAAAGTTTCTCATTATTACGAGATGTTAAGTCATTATTACGAGAAAGTTTCTCATTATTACGAGATGTTAAGTCATTATTATGAGAAAGTTTCTCATTATTACGAGATGTTAAGTCATTATTACGAGAAAGTTTCTCATTATTACGAGAAAGTTTCTCATTATTATGACTTAAAGAATCTTTTTTTTTTTACTCAACGTGGCGGAAACGGGCTTCCATAGGTTACACTACCCAGTGAGTCAAGGTATAGAAAAATAATGTAGGAACTAGATTAAAATATAAATATATACTTAAACGCTATTAAGGCTAGGCCTGTCACGATTATGAAATTTGGCTGACGATTAATTGTCTAAAAAATAATTGCGGTTATGCCGATTAATTGTCAGTTTTAGGGCTTTGACCATTAATTGTCTGTGTTAGGGCTTTGGCAATTATGCTGATTAATTGTCTGTTTTAGGGCTTTGTGCTTCATTCATTAAATAATTGTGATGAATTTAATCCTTTGTAAGTTATCATTTTGCAGTGTAAGTTTACAGTTAACACCTTTAAATATTAAATAAATAGGCTATATTCAATAGCTATGACAATTTGTTTATTAAACTTAGTGAGTGTATAAATCAGCAGCAAAAAGTAATTTTTGAAAACATCTGCACAGTAATTTAATAAAATCTAAACATGTTAATAAAAACAAATGTGCACAAACCATGATAATATGATACGCTTCAAAACAGAGCGGAACAAAGCGTGTATGCGCATCGCGGGTGCAGAATGATGTGCTTAATGCAACATGGAGTCGCAGCGATGCACAAGTGCGCATTTAAAAGTTCACGGCACAAAGCGAAGAAATGTCGAGGGCACAAATCCTAGTGTATATCAGTCCAACAGTTTATTGATCATTTGTTTCTTCACAGTTTTAAACTCCAGTTATTGTGCGTCTGATGCCAATTCATAGTCCTTGTGCTGTGTAGGCACACGGTAGCGAGCGAGTCATTTAGAAACAGCAAAAAACTCCAGCAAAATAAAGTCATTTTATGCAAATCCACAGCCCTTTATCTACAGATCAAGCATTATAACGTCAATGTCACATTGGAGAAAGTTTTACCGTGTATCCTGTCGTAACCGGACGACGCGCGCTGTTTGAATGCTGAACGGAATGATTGACAGCTGCAGAGTTTGAATGCTGAACGGAATGATTGACAGCTGCAGACGAGTTTGTGAACTTTAATTTAACAATGTAAATATACTACTGTCCCTCACATTAAGCTATGGAATGGCTTCAGATGACTTTGAATATATTGCTAGAAAACGTAATTAGTGCTTGACTGCTTGTCTATTTATTTTGGTTCATGACTCCCCCTTGTGCCGTAGGTCTATAAAAGAGCGCAATAATCGCGGTTGTCTGAAACAATCGCGGTTAGATCAAATAATCGCGATCAGACGGTTATTTAATTATCGCGACAGGCCTAATTAAGGCTTCTAGAGTCGTTTTTGTGAGAAAATTTTACTTCCGCATCTGAAAACCGCCGGAAGTGACGTAACAGGAGGGAGTGCGGTCAAAGTAAACAATAGGAAAGCAATGGATCACAATGACAGTTCGGACGCTGAGGAAATTGTAAATGTTTACTCGTATGACGGACCTCAGCCATATAAGTTAATTATGAGCCTGCTATGCAGCCAAGAGAGCAGGACAGGCCAGGCAACTACTTTTATTTGTGTAAACTCACAACAACAAGAAAACGTTGTGCTTTTGTAAAATAAAATAAAATTGAACAGGGTGCGCGTTCATGATCTCTGTGAATTGGAGCGCGTCTCAAATTAACTGAAAAACAGTGTATAGACAAGCCTCACAGACATGAGAAATATAACTATCTATATAAAGTCTGTCCACCAACGAAAAAAATTCAATCGAAAGCAAATACGGTACCATCTGATTATATCGAAATGAATGAATCTTTCGAGTCGAATCTTTTTCAATGATCCACTCACGATTCGGCTGCGATTAAAAGCTATCAAGAGGTAAAGCTCATCAGTGATTATAATATAACGACTTAAATTGCAGTTTGTTCGTCACATAAAGCTATCATATGAATAAATAACGATATTTATATAACGGACGAGTCGTATTAGATCACTTGTATGATACTTTTGTGATGTTTTTTTGTCTTTTATTATTATAATTTTTTGCGTGACAGCCCCCAGTAGGCTAACGTTACTCATTCACTTTCATTACATCGACAAGAAGAGTCTCCATTAGGCTACATATTCAAAAATGTCCCTTTGTCTTCCATGGAAAGTCAACTTAAGGATTTGCACATGAAGGTGAGTAAATGATGGCAGAATTATCATTTTTGGAAGAACTAGTCCTTTAATATGCTTTTTAAGGCAGAGATTATGCATCGTCTGCAGAGCTAACGTTACTTACACAAAATAACATCTAAAGCGCATGTGACGAAGACAATATCTTTTAAAGTCTTTTAAATAAATGATTCTCTCTTCTATCCTTTTCTTTTGGTATAGAATAAAATACCAGTTCGGGGTTCCTCTTTCGGCTGTTGTTGCAGCCAACTGCACATCATTTTAAATATAAAACGCATGTGTATACTGATATTTTTCTAACGTCTGAACTCCTGTTTATACATCCATACTCCCTTAATTAAGATGTTTCAATATATTAGTATTAAACGCATTTTCTGATAATTTATATTTCAAGTTTTGACTGCAAATGTCACGTCCATTACGCTGGAACTGCCCAATAGTAATGTAAAGATGTGGTAGCATTGGATCTGGACGGGAAGGATAACTCTGGGAGTTGGAAGGGATGTGTCGTGATTCTGCCTTCTCACACCGCGACAGGCGACACAGGTTCGTGGATCTGAGTGTCGCGATTTCGGTTTCATTTCGCATATAGCCTACAGCCCTTATAATCATAGATGACGCCACGGGTTTTTATTTAAAAGAAAGAGCGTAGCCTACGTTTGTATGTAGGCTTATGGGAAATTTATATTCACAATAGCGAAGAAAAAAAAAAATCGGTAGGTCTTAACGCAAGTTAACTTATGTTTACATTAATTATTTGAGTGTTTTCCATGGTTGTGTTGACATTTCTGCCTTTATAACTGAGGGGATTATAATCAGAGGAAGTTTAAGTTTAAAATAAAAAAACCTTTCAATGTGATGTATTTGTCTCCTGGTCCTTATTTTAAATAGGTCATAAAAAAATATCAATAATTATCGATATCGACCGATATGAAACCCTTATATTGTGATACAGTTTTCAGCCATATCGCCCAGCCCTATTTCAATGTTTAAGTTTTCTTTACTGACTGACTCACTCATAAAAGATAGTTTTTTGCTGAAATAATGTATGTAACTTCTGTTGCTGTTTGCGGTCAGGGACTATTATTTCCAGCGGAAGGAAGGCTTTTAGTGATTTTACTTCATGAAAGTTGCACAGATACATATTTTTCGGCTTTAATAAATGTATTGTGTAGTAACTGTTTTATAAAAGCAGTAAGGTACTCAAGGCTAGTGTTGGATCATAATTAAATGATCACCTTAATGCTTACATGGTTGAAACCAACAAAAGCACATCCATGTATGACGTAGCAGAAGCGTTTTTGAACTGCAAGATTCTTTAATCTGTAGATAAAAAATTAAAATAAAGTACCTGATAGTGAAGTTTGTGGGATGAGAGACAAGATCTATAGCAAAATGATGGCCTCTCACGGTGGCTCCATACAAAGACCAGTCGCTGATGGAGGCACCACAGCCAAAATGGACAGGAGTTCTGCACGAGTCAGGTAAGCAGAATAAAATACACTGTAAATAAACAGTATTAAAACAAAGGGTTAAGTCACTAGTACACATGACCTTCCATGGCTTAATGCTTCCATAAATTAAATTTAGGAACTTCATTTTTAATATTCATAATAATTTAACAGAGGTGGAAAGTAACTAACTACAAACACTTTCGGGTAAGGTGTAAACAGCCCCTTAGTGGCGAAACAATGTAATCGATAAATGCGTTACTCTATATGCTGATATGCTGATTTACTCTATTTTGATCGCTATCGTAGACATCAGTGTTTATATTTGAACTTTGCACTTTTATCCCAGTACTATGATAATTTGAACTATTGTGTCACAGAAATAATGGTACTATGAGGTTGAAAAGGCTTTTCAATGCATTCAATCTCACGTCGCTTCCACGCGTCCACTTGAAAGGGATATTACGTCACTCAACACTAAAAGATAACGACACATTTCATCCTCTGTTGAAACAAAAGTGGCAAACTTCTGTCAACCTCATCTATAAGCAAGGACAAAAATAAAAATAAAATAATTTAATTCTTTATTAAGCAATATTATTTAACCCTCTGATTATCTTCATTTGGGACGACACTAGTTATCTTTGGGGTCCCCAGACAATAACATTTAATTTTGTAACAGAATAATAGTTGTTGTTTTTTTTTATGTAATTTTACACTGTTTATTAATGTTTTTACTCAACATTTGTGCAGTTTTTGGAAGATTTATGATATATTTTCAATTTCTTTAAATAAATAAATATTTATTTAAATAGGCTTTTTACAAAAAACAGCATTTTATGTAAAATTCACTTTATAAAAGACCCATATTTCTAACTTTCATTCATGGGGATAACATGGATAATTTTACATGGTTTAGTGTAAACTTTTTGCCCATATTTTGTAAAATGTCGTTTTAAAAGTAAAAAATTATAATTTTAGCTACTAGATGGCTATAGAGCTCCACTATATGCTATTTGACTAACTGAAAGATATCTTTTCACAAGATTTTCCAGTTGGATTCATATCTAAATATTATGAAATCACAATTCTAACAATAAATTTTTTTTTTTTACTGAATTTTTTTTTTCAAATAATGTTACATTATGATTAGAATCAAACCTGAAAAGGATAAAAGTTGAAATTTTAGAGTTTATCATTTATTTCATCATCTTTTTTTCATATAATTGTACAAATGTGATCTACACTTCAGTTACTAACTGTAACAGAACAGATATGTACAGTTAGATTATATATTGAGTACAAATACATGACATGAACATTAAAATGCAATGAATTGAACAGCATAAGTTAACAAATAAGCAAGTAAAGCCACCTCCGTTTCTCATAACAAGCGCGGGTGAAGCTCCGGGTGTAGCGTTAGCTTCGTCCTGTCACTGGCCTGTAAATCGGGTTGGTCCGGTCGGAGATCCTTTATTTCTTAAAGGTCTTGTGAAAGGTTTTTATTTGTAAATCAATAACAGAATTTGGTTTAACTTCTGCCATTCTCTCTACGAAAATGATCAGCCTAGCGATGTTTTGACGTAGTCGGAGTGACGGTGTCGCCCGCGCACTCGCAGTAGTGGCAAAGAGCGTTGAGTTGAATGGCAGGTGACGAGAACCAATCAGATTGGATAAAATAACATGTATCCAATTCTGATTCGCCAGGGACGCAGCGACCTGCGTCCGGGGGAGAATCTTTAAGAAACCAATTAGAGACCAGCTTCAGGTCACATGCTGCCCGAAAATTTAAAGAGTCCATAGACCAGTGGTTCTCAACTCCAGTCCTCGGGACCCGCTGCTCTGCACATTTTGTATGTCTCCCTTATTTAACACACCTGAATCAGATCATCAGCTCGTCAGGAGAGACTCCATGAACTGATTTGAGTGTGTCAGATAAGAGAGACATACAAAATGTGCAGAGCACCGGGTCCCGAGGACTGGAGTTGCCATAGATCCATTTGTCCGGCGTCCCTCTCACATGAAACCAGAGAATGTCTAATAGGAAGAGAATTGGCACTCTCTGGTTACTTCCGGTTTCTGGACTGGCTGCAGTAACACGTCTCTGTCCATGCGGGGGCGCTCGCAGGCGAGTGCAGAATGAATGGAGGTCTATGGCGCTATACCCATCAAATTCCACTTTTCTCAGGATATAATTTTTTGTCTAGTAATTTGAATGTTGTATCCGAAAGGAGATGCAAAGAAATTACACATTGCTGGGTGTTAGAGTCACTTATTTGCTTTAAAAAGTCTTTTAAAATGTCAATGACGTCATACACAGTGATAGTGCTTTACGGCATCGGTTCCCAACAGGGGGGTCGCGGCCCACAAGGGGGCCTCAGCGAGCTCTGTGGGGGGTCGCGTCATATTTTGAAAAGTTTTGAGCAATTTGCATTAAATAAAAGTCCTTAACTTTTTTCTGTTCAAAATGTATATAATGAGCGAGTTCATCATGAATCCATTTTCCAAACCGTGTTTTTGTCTTATCCTGAATCACTATGGTGGTACACCTATAATAAGTGATTACATTGGGACTATTTTACCCTGGTTCGGATCGCTGCCGCTGCGGAGTAGCCCAGTACCTCGCACACAGAGAGAGAAGTAGTTCCGGCTACAATGTTCTTCCGAAAGACGCATTATTCTGTTAAAGAAGAAAAAACTGGCACTAGAGATTGAGTTGCTTCAAAAGGAACTTCAGAGTAAGTGCTAAATACACTATTTCACACAGAGTACTATTGCTGACCTTGGATAACAATATATCTTATTGCAGGCAAAAGATGACCATCATTGGCTTTTCTTGACAAAGAATAATTGAAATAAAACTCAAGGAACTAAGCATGTTGTCTTGTCTTCTATTCATTTAATGAAGGTTTTTGTTTTGAAAAAAAAAAAAAAAAAAATGGTGTTCCACAATTCTGTCCCGTGCAGCTCTGCCACTTGGTTGGTCCAAGTACACTGGCTGGAGGTCATCATCAGGCTGCACCTCCACCACAGGGGTCCTCTCCTTTCTGATGGTGGCAATATTGTGGAGTATGGCACATGCAACAATAATGTCACAGGCCCTGTCAGGTGCAACCCGCAGACACTGAAATCTTTCCTTTAGTTGCCCAAAGGTCATTTCAATGCGTGCCCTTGTCCTGGCTAGAGCTGCATTGAAACGGGTTTGTGGTCCGGGGTTTGGGTCAGGGAATGGCGTCATGAAATACTGCCTGCAGGTATAGCCCCTGTCACCAAGCAGGATCCCGTCGTAAGCACCTGGAAAAATGCAGTTTTGTTAGGCTCAGAATAAATGTATGTAATACAGTGAGCTTGATATTAAATATTTCCTTACCACGTTCAAATAATGTGCATAAATGTGACTCTCTGAAAATCCTGGAGTCATGCACAGAACCAGGCCATTTTGCTTCCACATTTGTGATGTAGGACATGGAGTCACACACCATCTAAGATATTTTTAATCAGTCAACTGCATACTTTTTGATTACATTACTTTTTGTATTATTTGATATATTCTGGACTCGCTTCTCCAAGGTAAATGGTGAATTGTTTGATGTCAGGCTGCATGCTCAGAAAGCGGCAGTGGATTGTGCAGCGTGAGACCACCTTCAGCAACAGGTTCTTGTCGTAAAAACGGACAAGACATGGCTGCGAAAGACTTCCCGTATCACCTCCGCTTATAAAGCCGGGATCTAATCCTGTTAACATGAAATAAGCCTGCTCCCGAGCAGGTTTAAGCTTGCGCACCTGCTGCTATGACAGCAAGTCCAGGATGAGCGTCGAAGAACCAAACAATCCAAGATCATGCCAAATCTCCAACAATCAAATCCAGCTAACTGAGTTAGCGACGTACGAAGAACGGGCCCCTGGGGCCTGTTTCAGAAAGGAGGTTCAACTGAGTTGACTTACCCTGAGATGGGAAACTCTGAGTTTTCGGTTACAGAACAGCTGAAATTAGTTAGTTCAATCAACTCTGAGTTGACTGACTCTGAGTTAAGCGCGTGCACCACCACTATAAAAAGCCATCATCAATGGAGTGCAGATATTATGTGTCACCATGGTAACAGCGCCAGACAAAAAGAGGTCTGCATATTTCTCACCAGCTTCTGCAAGCGTACGAAGACATATTATTATTTTTTTAAATATCGGCTGCAGCAGCGAAGGACAGAGAGTTAGCTAGGGAGAAAATAGTTGCTCGAGTCAATGCGTATGTTTACATTTTAATTAGTTATACAGTGTTGGGTGTAATTAATTACCAAGTCATCTAAATACTGTCATTTAATTAAAGGGATTACTCTTAATTCTTCTGTAATTTGAAGTAAAATCTGATGTAATTGCATTAGACTATAGAACAATTCTGTATATTTAACATACATTTTTAAAAGGTTTATTTTTTATGTAACCTTCTCCCTCTACTCACTTTGGTCAATTCAAGAAAAATCCATGCAATTGTATATTGTTTATTTGAAAGCATTAAAAGTGCAGTTTCTTGTCTCTCCTTGTATTGTTCAAGTGGTTGAGGTTGATATGGGATTTATTAATAAGTAGACTTTCTAAAGATAGTCATTATTACATGAATCTAATTACACGGTTGAAGATGTCATTTGTAGTTAGTAATTAATAACTATTTTAGAGTAACTTACCCAACTGTTATAATATCAGAGGTGAAACTGGAAGAACAGTATGTTATTCAACCTAATTTTAATTTTCATGGGTGCAATCCTGCAGGTATTAAAAGAACATGGCAGCAGCTGAAAATTAAATATAAGAACATAATTCAATCAGGTAAGGTTTGAGCATATCATGGGTGTAGGCTACCTGAATTTACAAATATTTGACATATTAAATAACTAAATAGCATCCCAGTGTCTAGCAGTGCAGCAGCATTTTTGGCTGGGGGAATTCCTGGAGGGACTTCAGAGCCAGTCACTCCCGAAGATCCAAGGGCCTTCATAAAATGTAAGAGGTTTACATATGTGTTATTTCTTATATAGGCTATTTTTGATATTTCCATTTATTTTACTTTGGGTTGGGTTTTTTGTTGGTCCCAACAGATTCCGATGGTAATATCTGTCTTTTGGAGCCTCCTGTCCCAACAAAACCTGCAGGCAGTTGTAAGTAGCCTACTCAATACACCAGAAATTATGACAAATAGTGTTATAAAGTGTACTCATCTTCACAGGACGATGGGGATAATGTTATGTGTCACATCAAACAATCTACACATTCAGATTTTTTCACATTTTTATGTGGAGTAGAATCTAAGTTTAAAGCTAAGTATAAATGGGTAGTCTTATCTCTCCCCCCCGCCCCCAAAGTGGAAGAACAGCAGGAGGACGGTCCATCAACTTCTGTTGCACAGATGAACAGAGTTCAGTGATTTTCGGTAAATGCCACAGTTTAATTCTGTAGAATTTGTTTAGAACTACATTATGTAACTCTAATCTACTACTGTATATTCAGTTGCCATGCAGTTAAGGAGTAAATAGACTTCATCTTATTTAAAAAATTGGGAAAAAAACCCCAGTAAAAATAGCAATATTGTATTTATTAATTAAAGATTCATTTTATTAATAAAAATGTACTGAAAGAATGAATGAGGTGTTTAAACACCACTTCCTCTTTAAAAAAGGGGAGGAGACCGAAAGAAACTCTGGGTTTACCGAAGAAAACCTGCTCCCGACCAGGTTAGGTTCACAGAGTAAGTTACCATGGTAACTGACTCTGAGTATAAGTTACCTCTCTTTCAGAAACGGGCTTGACTTACTCTGCTTTCTCAGGTTTAACATACCTCCCATTCTGAAACAGAAAACCCAGAGTTTCCCTCATTTCAGGGTTAACATACTCTGAGTTTTCACTTAACCTCCTTTCTGAAACAGGCGCCCCTGGTCTTTTCACGATCGGATAGCTATCCGATCTGAGAAAACGCATGAAGTGGCCAGGTGTAAACAGCCCCAGAAATCATTCTAATATTCTGATTTATTATGAGTGTTGGAAACAGTTCTGCTGCCTAATATATTTGATGAATAAAAGGTTCAAAAGAACTGCATTTATTAAAAAATATATATAATTTCTAATAATATAAATCTTCTTTACTATCACTTTTATTTATCAATTTAACACATCCTTGCTGAATAAAAGTATTGATTTATAAAAAAAAAAAAAAAAAAAAAAAAAAAATACTGACCTCAAATTACTGACCAGTAGTGTATATTGTTGTTACAAAAGATTTCTATTTTTAAAAAATTTTGCTTTTTTTTTTTTTTTTTTTTAACTTTTTATTCATCAAAGTATCCTAAAAAAAAGTATCACAGGTTATGAAAAGATATTAAGCAGCAGAACTGTTTCCAACTTTGATAATGAATCATCATATTAGAATTATTTCTAAAGGATCATGTGATAGACTGGAGTAATGATCCTGAAAATTCAGCTTTGCATCACAGAAATAAATGATCATTTAAACTAATTATTTTAAATTGTAAAAATATATCACAATAATACTTTTTTTTTCTGTATTTTTGATCAAATAAATGCAGGCTTGATGAGCAGAGGAAACTTCTTTCAAAAACATTAAAAAATACTAATACTTATACTTGCCCTGTAATACATGTATTCTTTGTTTTAGATGTTATTAACTTAAATTCTTATGAATAATAAAAATGTTGTAATGTCTATTTGTTATTTATGGCCTGTATGCCTCATTATTGATATTATAGACCGACTGCGCTGATCAAAAGCATGATGGGAAACGACTTGCTGACGACACAGCTTAATGTTCATTGGTTTAAACAACCGTGATGTATTGTTCTCTTTTAAAATGTTTGATTTTAAAACTCTGATATCATGTTTTATACGCATGCGTTATGTGTGAATATTCCCAAACTATCTAACAGTGCGATCTCTATGGGTTATGCAATGTAATTTTTATAAAAAAGAAAAGAAAAGAAAAAGAAAAAAACAATACATGTCTGTATTAAAGAAAAAAAGATTAATAAACATGTATTTGGAATGGAATTAAATAAGTAGGCTACTTTGGGTGTCTTGTTCATTATATTTATTTTCATATAAAAGCAACAGAACTTAAATTCCATCCAGTTTATTAGCAACACTGTGCACGAGCGTGAATCCGGTGAATCCCGCGATATCCATCCCCTCGCGTACATTTCAGGCGAGGCAAGGCGCATCTCAAACAAGCCTATTTCTTCAGCGCGATTTCACAATACTACTACTACTAATAATAATAATAATATATCACAATACTGTTGTTGGTTGTTTATACTGTTGATCAAATAAATGCAGGCTGGATGAGCATAAGAGACTTAATTCAAAAAACATTTAAAAATCCAACTGACCCCAAAACTTTTGAACGTATAAGTGTACAGCAGGGGTCTCCAACCTTTTGTGAGTGAGGGCTCCCTGAAGGGATAAAATAGTCTAGAGGGCTACTTGTTTGATATAGGCTACTCATACTCACTTGCTGCGTTCGAAACCGCATACTCAATGAGTAGGTACTTCATTTCAATAAGTACTTACTTAACGAGCGCTAAAAGAGTAGGTAGGCTACTTTATAGCCAGATCTCGTTGAGTATGAATGCGAACCGGACATCTGCTATGTTGACGTTGTCATGTGACCTACGACGCGTTAAGGCCAATTTATACTTCTGCGTCGGGTGCGCGTAGAAGGTACGGCGTAGCATACGCATTGACGTGTACCATACGTCGTACCCTTCGCCGTACCCTGACGCGCACCTCCTCAAAAATGTAACTACGCGTCGCGGCGACGCGGACCGCAAGATCTGTGATTGGTCGGCTGGATAACATCGTGTTTCCTCCTACGCATTTCCGGAATGATCTTCTGCACTCTGCAGCGCCCGCCCGCCATTTTTAAATTCCGAAGATCAGTGAAGAGCCATGGAAATAGACCAAGTTACAGAGAGATTGCTTGAAGAAGTGCGGAAATACAGCCATCTGTATGACTCCTTCAGTCGCCATTGCTCGTAGAAACCTAAACTCAAAACAGCCGCGAGGAATGTAAACACAGTGGAACTGGAACATTAAAACCCACCCGCGCCAACTAGCGTTTCGGCGGTGTAACTGCAGAGCAACACAGACATTCGCAGAAGTATAAATGCTCACGACGGCGTCACCTACGTGCGTAGCCTACGACGTACACTACGGCGTACCCTCGACGCAGAAGTATAAATTGGCCTTTATCACCAAGCGGCAACCTCCCCGTCTCTCTCTTGAAACCAACACGGAAGTGAGTTAAACTGCAATTCATTAACTGGCCGCTTGGGCTGGCTGCAGAAGCGAGTCAAATCTGTATCTCCCCCATGTTAAAATTACCAACTTTACAGCGGAAAAAAACATGTTTACAGCCTGGATCTCTATGTGGCTTTGGTCTATACAGCTAATTTTGCCCTTCATAACAACTGTGAGGGGGGTGAATTTTTTTATAACTCATCCGTTTAGTTGATTAATATTTAAAGTTCTGCATAATTAAGGGTGTGGCCACTTGAGTGACAGATGGATTCCCGCTGATGTCATTGCTAGCTGTTTGTCTGCTGTTGTTACTACTAGCCGTCACTTCACCTCAGAAAATTTTAGCTGCTGAACTTGCCATCTCTGCAGTGTTTTGTGCTTTTTTCCGGGATTATTTCTTACAATTTAATACACCCATTACTTCGCCCACGGTTTAGGATTCCGTCGTTGTCGTCGAGTATCGTTCGAGAGAACAACCAGCGCTGTATTTCAGTTGTTTTCCTCTGTGAAAATGCACTAATGGATGTCTGACAATTTCGTAGCTTTTTGGAGTTTTCAGATTTAAAAACGTCAATAAAGGCTCGTTCGTTCTCTCACGGAACAGATAGATTATAATATGCTTAAGTACCGTCAGATGAAATCCTGCAGGTGTCGGTGCTTTCTCCGTCCATGCAATAAATGCACATCCATGAATGAGCGCGGTTCTCTTACGAGAGGTACTCTCGTACTGCGTAAGTCTTACGCTAGGGGAAAATCTCTTTTCCGCGAGATACTGAAGCCAAAAATTATCCTTAATTTTGAAATAATGTAAAACGCGTTGCGGCAGCATGCAGACACAGGCGAGACGGCTTGTGCGCCTATTGGCTGCCCTGCGGCAACTGCAGCAGCCTATCGATAAGGCCTTTTCGTGACGTCAGCTCCAATGGGGGCGCTTCGCGCCCAATACGTCACGTCACGCCAGAATGGGCGTGGTCTAGGGCTATAAATATAGCTTCGAGAGGCTAGCTCACTGATTTTTCATCTCTTCAGCGAAGCTCTCGCATCGCTGGATCCGGAGAGAAGCCGCGCCGTCTGAAGAAGCCTTTCAGCGGGACGAGTCGACACTCTGAAGCCGCTGGCCGCGCCGCCTTCAGTCGCCTTCCTGCTGCGCTATCCGGCGTTATATCCTTTCTCTGCTACTGTGTTTTGTGTATGTGTGTGTGCTCGCCGCCGCGACACACACTCTCATTGCACTAAAAGCACTGCGAGCCAGTTACTGCCTATGGTGACTCTGAGGACTCACCTGGCATCCTTCTCCGAGACTGCTCCTCCGCCCCCCCCCAACCCGCAAAGCTCGCCGGTTCGCCCGCTTGCCTTGCCTGCTTGGGGGATGACACCTGCTCTCCCTCTGTTCGAGCCGCGCAAACCGCGCCGTTCACAGGGGATGTCAGGAGCGGACGGTCACGGGGCTAGCTTTCTCTCTCCCTCTGTTCGAGCCGCGCAAACTGCGCCGTTCACAAGGGAGGCTGGAAGCGGACGATCGGGGTTAGTTTTTCTTTACGTTACAAGAAAGCTACCCTGCCCTTGCGCCCCATTCACGCGTCACTCACCGGCGAAAAGAGAACTCAGTTCCCTGATTAGGCGACTGGAAATATCAATATTGCAGCAAACGAGCCTGTTGTAACACGCACGCTTGCAAGCAAACGCCGAAGAAAACATGTTGACGCTCTCTTATATGCTCACGCATCTATACACCTTTGTGTTCCCCCCTGTGGCTCAGTGGCGGAATCTTAGGTTTTTCGCACGAGAGACCGGGGTTCGAATCCCGGTCTAACGGCAGATATATTATGCCGCCAATGCTTCGCTCTGTCAGTTCCCTGAAAGGCGACTGCAGATGTGCATTTTGCAGCCAACGAGCGCGCTGTACAACCCGCTCGCCTGCACCCAAACACCGTTTCTATGGTTCCCGTGCGTCACTGGCGAAAGGAGAAAAGGGTGTTTTTAGCCCCGCTGCGGCCGGGCCGACCTCCACTCCTGACACATTTCTCATTCCCCTCTTAAGTTCAGGTGACTGGAAATGTCAATATTGCAGTGAGCGAGCCTGTTGTTTTGCACGCACGCCTGCAAACAAACGCCAGCATGTTGACGCTCTTTGATAATACTCGCGCTACTGAATGTATGTGTGTCTTCCTCTGTGGTCCAGTGGTAGATCATCAGGTTTTCGCGCGAGAGACCCGCGATCGAATCCCGGGTCTACCGGCAAAAAAATTTTTGCCGTCAATTCTCGCTCTGGCAGTTCCCTGAAAAGGCGACTGCAGATGTGTATTTTGCAGCCAACGAGCGCGTGGTACAACCCGCTCGCCTGCACCCAAACTCTGTTTCTATGGTTTCCGCCTCTGAAGTTCAGACGACTGGAAATGTCAATATTGCAGTGAACAAGCCTGCTGTAATACACGCACGCCTGCAAACAAACGCCAGCATGTTGACGCTCTCTGTTTCTATGGCAACTTCTCGCTCGTTCAGTTCCAGTAAATGCGACTGTTCCAGTGTATTCTGCAGTAAACAAGTCGGCGAAGCAGCCCGCTTGCCTGCACACAAACGCCGCTTTTACGGCTACCCAGATAAATCCCATAAGAGTGTATTTTCTGGTGTCCCGGCCACGGCCGATGGTGTTACGAATGTAGACGAAATGCCCACTGCCCAGTGCTCATTCCTACACACAAACACAGCCCGTCACACAGGGCTCGCGCACATGAAATCGACCCAGGTCGATTGCGCATTAAACGTGGTAAATGTGCCCACTGCCCAGTGCCCACAAACACTACGTTCCGCATATCTCAAGGTTTCTGTAAAAACAAAACCAACGTGCATTCGCTCAGCTCAGGCGGACAATGCTCTCAGTGTTGTAAATGTGCCCGCTATCCCGCGCCCACATTCACACATAGACATGACAGGTCCTACGGGACTCGCCCAGCCCTCCCCTCTCGGTTGACCACCGCAAAGGAGTCGAGCGCGGGCAATCTGCCCGCTGTTATCAGCGCGCCCCCTGCCTCGAAGCGCGACGCTTATGTTACAGCACACCGAAGCCCCTCTGTCGCTGAGCGACCAGAGCGCGCTCCGCATTCAGCCCCTAGCCATTCGTGCAGATGCATGGGCAAGGCTACCCGGGGGTTTTGAAGTGGGTGCTAGACATTATAGAAAGAGGCTATTCGCTACAGTTTCGCCGACGCCCTCGCCGCTATGTGACGCGCGTCGAAGCTACGGTAAAAACAGAAGTAGCACCACCTACTTCGAGCCGAAATTTTGAAACTGTTGAGCAAAGGGGCCATAGAGCCTTTATCTCAAGCTCAGAGTGAAGGAGGGCTATACAGCAGATACTTCCTGGTACTGAAAAAAGACGGGGGTCTCAGACCCATACTAGATCTAAGGCAACTGAACAGAGTGCTTGCGAAGCAACAGTTCAGAATGCTCACGACCAGAAAAATCCTCACGCAGATTCGCCGAGGAGATTGGTTTGTGTCAATAGATCTGAAAGACGCATATTTTCAAATACAAATAGCGTCACGTCACAGGCGACGTTTGAGATTTGCCTTCGAGGGCCAGGCATATTAGTGCTCAGTCCTACCGTTCGGCTTGTCTCTAGCCGCTCGCACCCCTCAGACTACAGGGCATGCGAGTATTGAACTACTTGGACGATTGGCTGATTCTAGCTCAATCTCACTCGGTGCTCATAGAGCACAGGACCATTTTGCTCGATCACCTCGAGAATCTGGGTCAATTGGGCGAAGAGTTCTCTGTCTCCCAGACAGATAATATCTTTTCTGGGCACAGAACTGGACTCGCTGTCTATGATAGCGCGACTGTCACCAGAGCGCGTACTAGACATTCAGCGCGCAGCGAGCTCTTTCCGCTGCGGCGCATCTGTCCCGCTCAAGAAATTTCAGAGGATGCTAGGTCTCATGGCCTCAGCATCATCAGTACTTCAGCTGGGCTTGCTTCGCATGCGCCCGCTACAGTTCTGGCTGAAAGCGCGAGTACCGCGCAGAGCGTGGGCTTCCGGTCTGCTTCGTCTCAAGGTCAATCAGAAATGCATCGCAGCTCTGAAACCTTGGAAAGCAAACGACTTGTACCAATCAGGTGTTAGCCTGGGGACTTCCTCGAGTGTGAAGGTAGTGTCTACGGACGCCTCCACCTTGGGATGGGGAGCACTGCTCAAGGGCAGACCGTTCTTCGGCCAATGGTCAGAACGGGAGAAGCTTCTACACATAAACTGCCTCGAAATGTTGGCAGTAGACAACGCACTGACGCGTTTTTGTCCCCAAATACGAGGACACCACGTCCTGGTCCGCTCGGACAACATGTCAGTGGTGTCCTACATAAATCGCCAGGGCGGCCTCAGGTCCCGAAACCTGCACAGGCTGACAGAACGCCTCCTGGTGTGGGCTCAGCGCAACCTGCTCTCGCCGAGAGCAGCGCATGTGCCAGGGCTCCTAAACGTAGGACCGGACAGACTGTCCAGGAACAATGTTCCGACAGGCGAGTGGCCTCTACACCCACAGACAGTCCAGCTGCTGTGGAAGAAATTCGGCAGAGCGGAAGTAGACCTGTTCGCGTCTCAAGAAAACGCTCACTGTCTGGAATTTTTCTCCAAGAGCAGGGACGCGCTGGCTCACGTATGGCCCCGCCGCCCGCTCTATGCCTTTCCTCCCGTCTCTCTCCTGCCTCAGGTGATAGAACGGATCAGAGAAGGATGCTCAGTGCTACTCGTAGCGCCGTTCTGGAAAAACCAACCCTGGTTCCCAGTTCTGATGCAGCTAGCAAGCACTGCCCTATGGCCAGTGCCAGTGAGGAGGGACCTCCTCTCTCAGGCCAAGGGCTCGTTTTGGCATCCGCGCCCAGAGCTGTGGTCCCTTCATGTTTGGGCCATCAATGGGTACCCGCTGACCTCCCAAGCGGAGTGTTAAACACGATCACGCAGGCTAGAGCTCCGTCTATGCGACGTCTCTATTCCTCGAAATGGTCAGTGTTCTCCAGCTGGTGCACAGCTTGTGGCGTGTCGCCCCTAGACTGTGGGGTGACGGAGGTTCTCTCCTTCCTACAAGAGCTGTTGGACAAGGGCAGGATCCCTTCCACGCTCAAAGTGTATGTGGCGGCCATAGCAGCGTTCTCAAAAACAACGCTGGGTCAGTCAGTAGGAAGGAACGATTTAGTCATCGTCTTCCTTAGAGGAGCTAAGAGACTGAATCCTCCCAGACCTCCCTCAGTCCCTGTATGGAACCTTTCTACAGTGCTGGAAGCCATGAAAGGTGACCCATTCGAGCCTTTACAGACGATTGATCTTAAACACCTGTCTTTCAAGACAGTGTTTCTTCTGGCTCTCGCTTCAGTGAAGCGCACAGGGGACTTACACGCGCTCTCAGTAAGCGCGACGTGTATGGAGTTTGGGCCTAATGACTCAAGAGTTATACTCAAACCTAAGCACGGTTATGTTCCAAAATCCCTCAACACACCGTTTAGGGCGCAGGTCATTCCCTGTAAGCCCTACCGGTCTCTGACGAGGAAGGAGACGCAAGCTTCCTTTGCCCAGTCAGGGCATTAAGAGCTTATGTGTCTCGCACGTCTGTTTTCAGACAGACAGAGCAGCTCTTTGTTTTCACTCTACGGACGTTCTAAGGGACTTGCCGTGTCGAAACAGAGCCTATCCAGTTGGATAGTTGATGCTATAGCGCTGGCTTATACCTCTAAGGGCTTACAGTGCCCATTTGGAGTCAGAGCACACTCCACGAGAGGCGTGGCCTCGTCGTGGGCTTGGTCTAGTGGGATTGCCTTGCAAGATATCTGTATGGCGGCAGGCTGGGCCTCCCCGTCTACATTTATAAGGTTTTATAACCTAGAGGTTCCCGCCTTGCAGGCTAAGCTGCTTTCGGTCTAAAATCGGTACTGTCTGCCCTGATGTGTTCGGGCCAGAATACTGAAACTGCTTGAGCAAATGCTCGCTGTTTGATCGCGCAGCTCTATGGGCAGTGTGTAAGACCCACTATATTCATCAGTCCAGGCCGGGGGTCGCCCTGACTGTACGACACATCATCAGTATAACTGCTCCTTATAGGATGTTATATTATTACAGGAATGATGCTATTCTAGCCACTCTTTCCTGGGCTCTCTGTGAGTCCCTTATGATCATGTACTAGATGAGCCCGGGCACTTGCCCTTGGGACTTTGGTGCTGGATCTTAGCATGCACGGCGTTTTACACTGTTTCCCCTAGCGTAAGACTTACGCAGTACGAGAGTACCTCTCGTAAGAGAACGTACTCGGTTACTAACGTAACCTCGGTTCTCTCTAGAGAGGAAACGAGTACTGCGTATCTTGCCGTGCCTGCACACGCTCTGGTTCGCTTCGGCGATGAAAAACCAGTGAGCTAGCCTCTCGAAGCTATATTTATAGCCCTAGACCACGCCCATTCTGGCGGGACGTGACGTATTGGGCGCAAAGCGCCCCCATTGGAGCTGACGTCACGAAAAGGCCTTATCGATAGGCTGCTGCAGTTGCCGCAGGGCAGCCAATAGGCGCACAAGCCGTCTCGCCTGTGTCTGCATGCTGCCGCAACGCGTTTTACATTATTTCAAAATTAAGGATAATTTTTGGCTTCAGTATCTCGCGGAAAAGAGATTTTCCCCTAGCGTAAGACTTACGCAGTACTCGTTTCCTCTCTAGAGAGAACCGAGGTTACGTTAGTAACCGAGTACGATTTTCTAGCGCATTTACTTGAACTTCATAGGCAATATATCTATGGTTTAACCCATTTGAGAGGCGGCCAAAATCAGAATTTAAAATGGACTGAATAAGCTCATCTCTACGAACTTGAGCGATGCCGCGCTGACGGACCATAGACTATAAAAAGAGAGTGACTGACATGTAACGTTAAGCACATAAATCACTGTCACACACACACTCTCAGAGTAATATTAAGTTACTGCATAATACATTTTCAACTAGCAGAATAGTACAGAATCATATTAGCAAGGCTCCTCAGCTCCACTCCCGCCCCGCCTCTTTGCCTATTTTCTGTTATCCGGGAGTGACGCAAGGCCAAGATGGCGACGGCCGGCTCCGCCTACTTTAGGCTTCAAAAATGCTCTTCAGAAACCTACGGGTGACGTCACGGACACTACGTCCATATTTTTTTTACAGTCTATGGTTATCACACGCGCAACAACTTAAAAGATTTGAACGACACGTTTAATTCATCTATCTGTAAATATCTTGATATTGATTAAACTTGCTCATTTTGTGGTCTTTTTGAAGAAACTGCTGCCCATTTATTTTGTGAACACATTTATGGTTTGATTTAAGTTATATTTACATTTACATTTATTCATTTAGCTGACGCTTTTATCCAAAGCGACTTACAATTGCTATATATGTCATAGGTCGCACGCCTCTGGAGCAACTAGGGGTTAAGTGTCTTGCTCAGGGACACATTGGTGTCTCACAGTGGATTCGAACCCGGGTCTCTCACACCAAAGGCATGTGTCTTATCCATTACGCCACCACCACCCCTACTAATTTAACCCTACTAATGTGACCCACCATTATATCCTTAAAGGGATAGTTCACTTTGAAATTAAATGTTGGTATGTTTTAGCTTACCTCAAGGGCATCCAAGATGTAGGTGTCTTTTTTTCCGCAGTAGTTTCAATTTTGATATTTTTAGGTCAAACGGTTTCGCAGTAGCCAAGGCGACATCTAGTGTATATATCTATACCCGCCCGCGCTCTCAGATCACTTGGACGTGGCTGAGTTCAAGAGGTAAAAACGATATAAAAACTGTTCGTTTTCTCACACAAACCGCTCGTTTCGTGTCTTAGGCCATCAATGTGTACTTTCGATGGGGAATTGTTTAATTTGGACGACGGGGAATTGTTTTAATTTGGACTCTGTGCATGCTGTTTGAGACAAGTGACCATCGACCTGCATTATATGACTGACAGACAAGAACGGTTTGACCTAAAAATATCAAAATTGAAACTACTGCGGAAAAAAAGACACCTACATCTTGGATGCCCTTGAGGTAAGCTAAAACATACCAAAATTTTATTTCAAAGTGAACTATCCCTTTAACGATATTATTTATTTTTATTACGAAATCCCAAAATTGTCATCTCTTGAATATGTTGTTAATTTCTTTATTTTATATCCAAACATTTTCATCCACAAGCAAAAGTGGCTTATTGCTTTGTTTTCCTCTTTTTCTTGTTGAATTTAACTCTCGTTTCATCCCTCAGGCCTGGGCCTATAACTAACAAAAAAATGATTTTTTTAAATGTATTATAATGAATTATTTAAGAAAATATATATTAAGATATTCAATCTTGTAGATTCTTTTTTCCTGTGTAAAAAATCTCATATTATGTATGCAAACCCATGATTGATATATACCTCATAACATAGTAACTCAACAGCCCTACCTAGAACGGTTTTCCTCACTGTAAACCCGGATAAGTAGAATCTACTTAAAAAAACCAAGGTAACTCGTTGCCTTAAATTTTTTAAGTAATGAAGCATTAGTTGAATAAGACAAGTGGACTACGTTCAATGTACTTAAGCCCATAATGGAATGGAATAGAACATTTAAGTTGAATGTACTTATAACCGAGTTACAGTAACTGAAGATACTTAGTTTAAACAATCATTCCCCACCCATTTATTTAACTCAGCTTGTTAAGTAAGCATTACTCCATTACCAATTCAACTAAATTATATATTCTAACGGGCCCAACTTAACTTTTAGTTCCTGAAACTCAAAATATCTTTCAATCAATAGAGCCATGTAAAATACACACATACAACTGCAACATTACACTGATCCAATTATATTTTTATTGAACATGTCTTTTTTTTTGCAACAAAAGAAACAATGCCATGGCCTAATAGGCTTCTAGTGTGTAGTTTCCTCACATACTGTATTTTTACAGCACTAGTACAGTAAAAAGCATTTACAGTACTCCACTGTAATTACCAAATACAGTATAACCCACATACTTTTACAATATTAAACTTGTCTACAGCAATAAATTGTATTTTACAGGGAATGCTGCTTTTATAATTACATAATTAAAATATTATACGTTAAGGTTTCATAAGAGTAGCCACACTAGGAAAAAGAAAACAACATTTGGTTAAAAGCAAAGATCAGAAAATTGCCTTCTGTGAACATGTTGGCTGAATTTTTTAAAACATAAAATGCAATTTTAACACTTTAACAACAAACAGGTATAACTAAGCGCTTAATTAAAGGGATAGTTCACCCAAAAATTTTAAATTAGCACATGATTTACTCACCCTCAAGTCATCCTAGGTCTAGATGACATTCTTCTTTCAGACGAATACAATCGGAGTTATTTAAAAAAATGTCCTGGCTCTTCCAAGCTTTATAATGGCAGTGAAGTGCTGTTTCTGTTTTGAAGTCCATAAAAGTGCAAACGAAATCCCATTCAAAGTCTGCAAGTTTTCGCAGAAGTGAGGAAACCTGTAGGCTTACAGTGGTGTTCTTTTTTTTTGCATAACTTGGCCAGTTTTCTTTGAAGTTACTTGTCCTTTCTTTGTTTTTGATCCACGTTCAGGATTGATGTCAAGAAAGCGTCTAAAAGGCAGAAAAGAAAGAGAAAAAAAACAATGAAATATTATGGACTGAGTTTATATATTTTGACAGAGAGAGACAGCACAAAAGACGTGTAAATAAAAACCAGATATCGGTTTTAACGACTAATTTGTTTGGATAAAACTAAACAACATGAAAAAAAAAATGCAATGTTGGATGTTGTGATCAATAACTGATATTTCTTCTGCCCTGGTTAAAATACATCAACTCAATGTGTCTGTTTACAAGCGCACTGTCAACTAACTAAACTTTTGGAAGTGGGGTTGCCAGATTTAAAGTTTATTCTACAACTTTTGTCTACTCATCACCCAGCTCATTAACAATATCATCCCCTCATCAGGTCCCATCAGAGTATCAGTGGAAAGGCAGTCATAGAGTCTCAGTTTATACAGAGCACACATTGCCAGAATCCAGCCCAAACCTTTGTGACAGAAATAATTTAACTTAATTGCAAGCCTTGCAATGTGAATTGCATACATGACTACATGATAATGTTAAACATGACATTTACCAGACTAAAATGCATGTTTGCACCCAAAAATGAAAATTCTGTCATTATTACTCACCCTCAAGACTTTCGTTCATCTTCGGGACACAAATTAAGATATTTTTAATGAAATCTGAGAGGTTTCTGTCCCTCCATTGACATCAATGTCATTGCAACTGACTGTCAAAGCCCAGAAAGGTAGTAAAAACATCAGTAAATAGTATATAACAACGTTGGTTCAACCTTAACCCTGGAGAACCCAAGAACACTTTTCTTCTTTGGAAAATTATGAACTATGCATTAAATTACTTCTATAAGTTCACTGAACACCAAAATATCCACTTTTTAAATTTTAACCCTTTATTCCCTAATTTAGGATTAGGGCCAAATTTGACCCATGGGCTTTAGGTGTATCATTTCACAGAATAACAATAACAAACACCGTCAATGCAAACTATTTTAAATTTAGGAAAATAATCAGTCAACCACACAGCTACATTTAACAATGTTTTTTTGTTGTTTTTTTTGCTTTATTTGTTGCATGTTAGAACTGGATATCAAATGTACAAACACTTTGGCCAATGGAAACAAGAACACAAGGCCAAAATCACGACTGAAAAAAACTAACACCATGGGTCTTTGCTTATCCAAAAATCTGTTCTGCTAGAGAGAGGAACTCACACTATCATCAGCTTCAAGTTGCTCCAATACTTGTGTTACAGTGACCTTTCTCTGCTGCTTTCCCTGTCCTGAAAAGGGAGTGGCCATACTCCCTGAAAAGATATACTACTTTATTTATTTCAAGGCTTTAGCCAAACACAGGACTGTCACCATTCTCCATAAAAGTCACTCAAAGAACCAGAGGGTCATTTTTGACCCAACATGTTTTTAACCCATACACCCAGAGGGGCATTTTTGGCCCATCGTTTTTTGAACTAGCTCAGAGTTGCTAATTTATCCAAAAATAATATAAAACATACTTCTAGGCATTCTGCAAGCTAATACTAAATAGATGAACAAAAAATACACAATTTTACCATCCGCTGGTTTGCTGAGAAGACGATTTTGTTTGGCTAGGTTTCCAGCTCAACAAAACAGCATGTGGTCAGCCATCATATTACTACCACTCTGGCACTTGTGAGTTCAATATTCATCCACTAGGTGTCTCTATGCAGGGGCCAGAAGTGGCACTCTGGGCTTTTGAAGTAAAATTTGACCATTTTTTTTTTTTTTGGGTAGCAGCAATTAACAGGGGTCAAATTTGACCCCGTGGTTTTGTGCGCAAAATAACCCCAAAATAACAACATTGTTGAATAATCTCTTCTTTTCCATGTCATTCTCCTACACTGTTGACGTAGTGTAAACAGTGCAGCGCTTATGGATTGTACATCAGAGCGTAGGCTCACTATTGGCTAGCTCCTGGGTCATCACACACGACCAGAGTCGGCCAATAATAAGCCTACGTTCTGACGTAGAACCCAGAAGCACTGCACTGGCTTTTTTTCAAGGCTTGCACCTTGAAATCTATAACAGGGTTTGCGTTCTCGAGCCACCAGGCACTGTTTTGTGTAGATGAGTGGGCCGGAGAGCGTTAAAGGATAACTCTTGCCAAAATGTTTAAGTTTGACCGTATTTTCGTTTGCTTGGGGCACGACTATGATAGCATCAAAAATCGCTATTTTTAAAACACTAAGAAGGCTCGACACAACATGAAACTTTGCTCTCAGTATCACCAGGGGCTCTACACATGAACTCCAGCATGGAGAACATTGTTTGTGTACACAGAGTTTACTAAAAAGAAAGATTTTGAACAACTCACTGAAGCTGTGTCCGCCGGCATTTTGACGGTCAAAAATAGTCGATCTGATAAATTTATTCTAGAGCTGCTGTAAAGCCTAAACAATCTATGTTACTGTACTTTCCTATTATCACTGTAAAGCTGCTTTGAAACAATCTATATTGTTAAAAGCGCTATATAAATGAAGGTGACTTGACACTGTTTACACTACGTCAACAGCGTAGGAGAATGACATGAAATAGAGTAGAGATTGTTGAATAATGTCGTTATTTTGTTTTTGTGCACAAAAGGAATTCTCATCGCTTCATAATATTAAGATTGCACCACTGTAGTTACATGGATTATATAAACGATGTTTTGACTACCTTGAAAGTTGCAAAGACGTTGCTGTCTATGGGTGGTTCAGAAACCTCTCAGATTTCATCAAAAATATCTTATCTTTGTGTTCTGAAGATTAACAAAGGTCTTACAGGTTTGGAACGACATGAGGGTGAGTAATTAATGACAGAATTTTCACTAATCATTTAACTGAAAACAACTTGCACTGACATATCTTAAAATATGTGACTGCCACTGTTTTGTCTCGAGATGCACACCAGTAATGTTTTTTTTTTTTTTATTAGACATTTTTATAAAAGCTGCTTAAATACCCTAATTTGATTAAGGCCTAGACCCGGCTTAAGCTAAGCCCAGTATGGAAACCATGGCCATATTGTTTATACCAGTAGTCAGCTATTTATATATTATTATATTTATAATATTTATATGAATGGCAAATATGCTAATGACTAACCTCTGAACAAACTCAAGGTGCTGCCTCTTCCTGGTACTGCAAGCTGAACTCATAGGAGGAGGCAAACAGCGCTGCCAGGCCAGTGATGAAGATGCTGTGATCCTTTCACACACACCTTGACCTTCCAAACGTAATGTCCACTACTGGTCGCTTAGAGATTGACCTGTAATTAAAAAAAATTTATGAATAAATAAATAATATTAATAATTAAAATAACTATTGTGGGTTTCACTGTGGTTCGATGTAGTTGTCTATTCATAGTTCTATGAATACAATTTTTCACCTAAACATTAAAATTGATTAGGGTTAGAATGTTAAAACGCACTGGCATATTATTTTGCTTGTTTTAAGCATAAACTCACTTAATTTTGACTTATTCTTTCAGAAATCAATCCAATTTTTACTTGTCTATTAAATGCTTCTTCATAAGAATTTTAGATATCTGGACTGGAAACAAGAAAAAAACACTAATTAAGAAAAACATATTTTGCAGTGGGGTGAGTAAATGATGGCTTTTCATTTTAGGTTAAAACTACCCAATGTTTACATACCAAGCAACATAAAGTGTGGACTCCACTGGCAAATGTAGATTGCAGGACATCAGCGTTGCAAATTCCTGAAACAATTTTTTAAAAGGACAGCACAACCATGATCAACAGAACCAAAACATAAAACATTACAGATTAATGAGATTTGTTGAATAATCTCTACTCATCTGCTTTAAGGATAACACCGTCTAACTTCTCTTTGAATGGTGGGAGTAGTTGTAGGACCATGGCATGGCAATCAGGAATACTAGCCTACATTTAAAAACAACATTAGGAACATGGATTTTCTTGTGCTAGCAAAATTCTGACAACGATTCAAAAGCACGATCACAAAACTGACAATTTTTTTTTTTTTTTTACCACACAGATAGACTAACGTTATAACTGTGTAACACTACTTAAAAGCACTTACATTAGCACTGGACCGTCATCAGCTTCAAGGTGCTGGATACTGAAGGAGAGGTTTGATCAGGTTGGTCTGAAAACACTGCTGTGGTGGACCAGTATCCTGAATTTAAACCAAAGGTCACTGAAGGTGCAGCTGAACATGTTTAAGCTCCAAAACACATACCCAACCAGTTCAGAGGCCGCAACTATTCTGAGGAATCAGTTGCCTGAACTTCGTGGCCTTTTCAACCAAGTAGAAGCACTTGTACGACTTCTTGTGGTTGTTCCTGCCTCTGCTGAAGAGGAGAGGAGCTTCGGTGCTCCGAGGAGGTTGAAGACCTGGCTGAGAAGCACAATGTTGCATATTCACATTGTATCAGTCTATCACATTCACAAAGTAATACTGGATAAAGTCAGAAAGGAAAACATTTGCCAGGAGTTTATCCTGGTGAATAAGTACAGGAAGCAAGTGTTTTGTTCTTTCGTGTGAGAAGACGAGACAGGACAGTATAGAAGGGTGGATAGTTAGGATACATGGAGAGATGTGATTGAAAGGATAGATGGAGGGCAAGGAAAAATGTTCTTTATATTAAAGTTAAATGTTTGTTTTTATGTTTGTGAGATAGTGTGACAATCTTGCAGCTTGTGTCCCAAATAAGTAGTGCATCTATTGTGTTATCAATTTTCCCATACTTTTGGATTACAGAAGTAATGATTACAGATCGTTTTATATTTTCAGGTACAGCGGTTAGTTTTAAATAAGTTTATTTAACAGATTTTATTCACACACAAATTGGATTCAAATAAAACATTTGGAGTTGGCTAAATTAGTAATGTAAACAGAGCACAAACAATTAGCCTAAGTATATTAACTTATTTTAACTAAGTTAACAGTGCATAATTGTTTACAGTGCAGCATGAAAGTTCTTTGATTCTTTATTTTCTCCTCATTAATTCCACACAGCTTCAATAAAGGTTCAGCACATAAGCACAAATGAGTACACTGGTGTTTTCATGGGTGTGTGGTCTAAAGCAACGCATATAATAATATAAATCAATATATAACATAACAGAAACACAATTCAATAGGCTAACTAAACAGATGCTTACAATGAGATGTAGCAGAAACACTTTCATGAACAATAAGCAACATCATTTGAATACATGAACACAAATCAATCACTACTTCTATGTAAAGCTTCCTTAAACAAGGAATATCAACCAACATAATAAATTGACTTCATCAAACAGTTAACATGAGCTGAAGTACATAAATCAAGTTGGTACTATACGCACACATCAAACGTGAGGAAAGCATGCATGAGACTAGTCTGTTTGCTACACTCACTCACTCACTCACTCCATGCGGACTGGTGTTTTCTATCGACGCTAATACTGAACGCCCCCTGCTGGAGATTGGCGGAGCAGCGTCTTAACGTGCTTTGACAGCGCGCTGTTTTTAGCTCAAATTTTAGTCTTGATGTGTTCCTGGACTCAAAAAACTGTAGCATATAAATTGCAATGAATTAATTAATTAATTAACCTTTATGTATCCAGGCAAGTCACTTAAGAACAATATCTTATTTTCGACAACAGCCTGGCAGGAGAGATCTCCTGAAATTCGAACAAACATGATGAACAATGAATTATGATATATTTTAAAATATGTGATATGTGTATTTTTAATTGAATCGACACACTACCTTTGATCATTGAAAAAAAAAGTTTAGAAATTGTTTGGTTTGATTTCTTCCTGCCGTCGACTACTCAATGAAAGAACCATATTTGTATCGAGAGCATCGGTTCCCGAGCAGACTGTGGAACATCTACGTTTACACTAGTAGTGCATTTTCGTTTTAAAACGCATACATTTATTTAGCTACGGTTAAGCCTGCCGTTAGACTATTTAGACCCGTCAGTCAAGTCCGAAGCAAGACACACGCAAGTGACATATTGCGTTATGGCAACGAAGTCTCAGACTGACAGATACATAACAATAAAGGTGAATTTAGGCTACTTTAGTTTTGAACGTACGTTATCATGTTAATTATAATCAAATTGATTTTGTTTTATTGACCACAATATTATCACTGATATTTGTTTGAGATGGGCACATTTGATTAATTTTGGGGGGAAAATTAATGCACAGCAAGCCGTGGATTTTCCCTTACATATAAGTTTATAAAGTTTTCTGTCAAAACAATAGCAGTTATCTTTGCAAGTTTCATTCGAAAAAAAACATTCGAAAAAATCCCTTGGCAACCGGCCGACGCGCGTCACTACTCGTGACGTCACAGGCAGAGTCGCCCATAGAACTCTTCTCTGGTTTTCGAGCAGTTCAGTTGATTTCTGGTCTGTAGTACAAGCGATCTGACTAGTATTTCTGTTACATCTGTGGTGAAAAATTGCTCTAATTGTTTTATATCTCTCGATCTGTGTTATATCTCATGATTTTTAGTATTTCATTTTGATCTGTGCAATTTACGTTCAGTGAACTTGTGATAAGTTAGTGACAGAACATCAGAGAGACATCTGGAGCAATGGGTCAGTGCAAATCTCACAGTTACATTGTAAAGGAAGATGCTGCTGCATCTGTGTCGCCAAGGCCTGTCCCAGAGAAAGTAGAGAAGAAGAAGAAAGGGAAGTTCCTTAGATGGGTTTTGTCTCGGAAATCCAAGAACACTTCCACCGAAGCCCAACAGAGTCAGTGCAGAAATGACAGCAGCCAACAGCCTGAGAGATGCTCTGATGGGGAAGCTGAACACAACAGCGACACTGAACACAACTCAGTGTACAGCAGGCACAGCTGTGTGTCTTCTCCCACCAGTGTGCCGGATGGTGATAAAGACATTACCAGGCAAGAGCAAAGTGGCATCATCTCACACAACAGCAATCCTTCTCTGCCTGTGCCATCTATGACTGAGGAGAACATCAACTCAGCTTCGACATCGGATGACATTTCTTGGAAGAATGAGGATGAAATTATCCATATAAGTTCAAAGGGAAAGACAGGTCAGTTTATATAACAAGCCCCAACATGACTCATAAAATGTGCAAAAAGTACCTACATTTTAACATGTTTTTCTGGACATTGTCTTTATTATCCAAATGAAAATGTGAACTGAGGATGGATTTTGGTTGTGTGAGGCACCACAATAATGTGTCCATTCTACAGCTATTTTTAATGTGAATTTTTTATGTTTTTTTGTGGTTTATACTGTAAATTTTGTATGTCCCTCTTTTTTTTTAACAGGGGAAGTCTTGCAGCACTATGAAACTATGAAAATGCTGGGTAGAGGATCATATGGATGCGTCTACGACGGGATCCGTTTGTCTGATTCAAGAAAGGTAGTTTTTTTGCACTCTTGGAAGTTGGAATTTAAATTCATTAAAAGTTACATCAAGGTTAATTACTGGAATCATGTGACCTCTGCACATATAGTTAATTAATTGTAAAACATTCTTACAAAAAAAATCTTATTTTTTCTTTCCCTTGGAGAACAGGTGGCAATCAAACATGTGCTGAAGACAGAAGCCATGGAAAATGTCCATATTGTAAGTAGGCAATTCCTCTCTTCGTTTTATTACTCTCAGAGTACACAGTCACATTAACAATAGGACATTTTAACAAAATTTTGCAGTCACAAAAGGACCATTGTCAATAGCGTATGAACTTCCGAACCAAGCAGCTTTCTGTTAGTCAGCACAGTTCATTCGCGTGACTTTACCCTCATGCAAAAATTCCCATTAAAATGACAAAATTTTGCCCTGAAAATTTTTGCCGGTCGACAGTAAAAGTGACCGAAACTTTAGTAACTATTTCCAGTATTTCAATTACTTAACTCTTCAAACCTATACTTACCCAAATGCAGGACATAATTCTGTAGTAATTCATTTAAATTAAACCATGTCCCCTAATTATCTCACTTTTGTATAACTATTATCTCTCCTGTAGGGTCTATTTGGCAAATCCCCTCCAAATGAGGTCGCTATGATGGCTCTTATGAACAAAAATCCCAGTGTTCCTCAAATAATAAAGCTGCTGGACTGGTACGAGACACCAGAGGCAGGGCTCCAGACTAACTTTTTTCACCTCCGTCCTGGAACCGTCCTGAAAAACGATTTGAACCGTCCTAAAGTGAATGTCAACCGTCCCAAAATAAACATGTTGTTTCTGTACTTTGTTATTATCATCTATAGTTGTTAGTTACATAATAAAAACACCATTAAAATGTTTATGATATATATTATTATATTTATTTAGCTCCATTCAAAGTAGTTATCTGTAAACAGGTAAAAAACAGATTTAATAAAAAATAACAGGAGTTAAATGCTGTTTTGTATTCATGCAGAACAATTTTTTTTTTTTTTTTTTTTTTTTTACATATACGAAAAATACATACAGCTCAAAATGTTTTTGAGTTGGTTGGATTAAAAAATAACAAATAAATACTGGTGACTACATATCTAAAAAATATCATCATTCTTTATTCTTTCAAGCAGCAGACATATTTATTTGTATGAATTAAATATAATGCATTATTATTAAAGCTATTAACGAGCAGTGAATGCTTTTCTCTTTTTCTTTTGTTGCTTGATCAATATTAAGGACACAGACCGCATTAGGTTTATTACCCACTGTCACTTTAAGACATTGCACTGATGCACATCCGATACACTCAAAACTGTTTAAGACATAACCAACATAGTTTACGTGAATACTCTCCAAAACGGACATTTCGACATAATGTTGTGTGTATTTGTCCACTCAGACACGAAAGAGAGCTCAATTCAGTACTCGCGCGCTGTATAGGTGTCTATGTGCATGGCTGCACGAAGCGCTTCGGGTGTGTGCGCACAGAAAACCGTACCGAATAGAGCTCTTTTTTTGCGTCGTCACTCTTATTCAGATCTATATGTCTGCTCTACTCATTCTCCCAGACGTTTAAGTTTTTTAACGTTTTATGAGACATGCAGGATTCAGCGCATGTCAGCCCGTGTGCCGCTGGGTAGATCAGCACGTTATAGTTCAAATGTGCGCATCTACCACAAACGCAGGACATCAGTTCTGACTGGATGGATCGCTTCCCAAATCGTCACTATCTAACATTTTTGTCTAGGTTTTATTCGTTGACGAAAATGTCAATAGATTTTCGTCATGGCTTTTGTCATTCAAAACTAGTTTTATTTAGTTATCGTCTCGTTTTTGTCTGTGAAAATAAGCCATGTGATAGATGTACCGCGAAACAAGTCTCCGGGTGAGTAACCGGCCAGTGATAGTAACTATAGTAACAGCATGAGAAGACGCGCTCCGTTGTAGTCAGCGCTTGGTCGGTTAATTTTGGCATTTTCTAAGTAAGTTACTCTAATAGGCTAGTAATAAATGAACACGCATACAAAAATGTCTTTCGTCCTGTAGGCGTCCTGGAGAATATTTCTGTTCGTCCTAAACACATTTTCTATCGTCCCCAGGACGATAGGACGCCGTTAGTCTCGAGCCCTGACCAGAGGAATATCTACTGGTCTTAGAGCGGCCCACGCCATGTGTAGATATGAGGATATTTTTACTGCAAAATGGTGGCATCCTCAAGGAATCGACGGCACGAGCTGTGATGCGTCAGGTTGTCACTGCTGCAAGAATATGCAGTGAGAGGGGCGTCTTCCACAGCGACATCAAGCTGGAAAACCTGCTCATCAACCCAAACACCTTGCAGGTCAAATTAATAGACTTCGGTTGTAGCAAACGCTTGAAGAAGTCTTCTTATTCGAAATTCAGTGGTACGTATTATTCCACAAATCTATGGTGAATAAATCGACAAAAAGCTATGGAAATACAAATTCATTGCAATGGACGAAATCTTGTTCTTTCTTCCAGGCACAAGAGATTATGCTCCCCCTGAGTGGGTCAGGCATGGAAAGTATCATGGCAAGCCTGCAACAGTGTATTGTTTAGGCGTACTGATGTTCAAGATGCTGTCTGGGAAGTATCCTGGCGAGTACCGGTACCTCCCTCAGATGTTTGGTGAGCCCTCCTACACAGAAGACATTTCCAAAGGTGAGAGCATGTGGACGGGTCATACAGGAACTTTTATTACTGCTTAAAATAATGTGAGCAGTTACACAAAGTATAACACTTACAATAATAACCGGACATCTCTCCCCTCTTCACAGAATGCAGGGATCTGATCCATTCATGCATGGAAAGTAATCCAGCCAAGCGGATTAATATGGAAAAGATCCTCCTCCACGACTGGTTCCAGGTATCGATCCTCACCTAAAAATGTTTGGAAATAAGATACCGTCATGAGAGGAAGAACGAGAAACAAAAGAAACCCAGAGAGTAGGTAAAGAAAAAACCTCATGTGCCTAAAAGAAAAAAGGTAAGGAAAGGAAGTATATGTAAGCGCTTTG
>NC_138736.1:30655054-30697554 GCF_965113295.1 Leuciscus leuciscus | reverse complement strand
TTTGAAGTGTTGGTGATTAATATAGCAATATATAGTGTAAATGATAAATCACGTTTGAGATTTGTGCTGGCTACTGTATACAGGCCACCAGGGCACCATAAAGACTTTATCAAAGAATTTGCTGATTTTCTATCAGAGTTAGTATTGGCTGCAGATAAAGTACTAATTGTTGGTGATTTTAATATACAGTACATATAGATAATGAAAAAGATGCATTGGGATTGGCATTTAAAGACATTCTGAACTCTACTGGAGTTAGACAACACGTGTCAGGACCTACTCATTCTCGTAATCATACTCTAGATCTAATATTATCACACGGAATAAATGTTGATGCCGTTGAAATTCTGCAGCAGAGCGATGACATCTCAGATCATTATCTAGTCTCGTGTAAACTTCATTTAGCCAAGGCTGCAAAGCCGACCCCGTGTTACAAATATGTTAGACCTATCACTTCTGCCACTAAAGATTGCTTTATTAATAATCTTCCTAATCAGTTTCATCATCTCAGCATCCCAGATAGCTTAGAAGAACTCGATATTGCAACAGAAACTTTTAACTCTCTCTTTTCCAGCACTTTAGACACAGTTGCTCCGTTGCGCTTAAAGGGATAGTTCACTTTGAAATTAATTTTTGGTATGTTTTAGCTTACCTCAAGGGCATCCAAGATGTAGGTGTCTTTTTCCGCAGTGGTTTCAATTTTGATATTTTTAGGTCAAACCGTTCTTGTCTGTCAGTCATATAATGCAGGTCTATGGTCACTGTCTCAAAGAGCATGCACAGAGTCCAAATTAAAACAATTCCCCGTCGTCCAAATTAAACAATTCCCCATCGTAAGTACACATTGATGGCCTAAGACACGAAACGAGCGGTTTGTGTGAGAAAACGAACAGTATTTATATCGTTTTTACCTCTTATACGCAGCCATGTCCAAGTGATCTGATCTGACGTGTACGCAGACTGGTGCATAGATATATACACACTAGATGTCGCCTTGTCTACGGCAGTTCATTGGAACGAATGTCTTTAAGGCGACATCTAGTGTATATATCTATGCACCAGTCTGCGTACACGTCAGATCAGATCACTTGGACATGGCTGCGTATAAGAGGTAAAAACGATATAAATACTGTTCGTTTTCTCACACAAACCGCTCGTTTCGTGTCTTAGGCCATCAATGTGTACTTACGATGGGGAATTGTTTAATTTGGACGACGGGGAATTGTTTTAATTTGGACTCTGTCCTTGTGTTTTGAGACCGTGACCATAGACCTGCATTATATGACTAACAGACAAGAACGGTTTGACCTAAAAATATCAAAATTGAAACTACTGCGGAAAAAAAGACACCTACATCTTGGATGCCCTTGAGGTAAGCTAAAACATACCAAAAATTAATTTCAAAGTGAACTATCCCTTTAAAGGGCATCTTGCAGGTTAGTATGGAAGCCCGTTTCCGCCACATTGAGTAAAAAAAATAAAGATTCTTTAAGTCATAATAATGAGAAACTTTCTCATAATTAGGGGTGTAACGATATTCAAACCGAACCGAAAAACCGCGATACAACAGCCACGGTTCGAACCGCGATACTCTCATGTCGAACCGAACGCGCCCCGCCCCGCCCCCTGCTGCCCAACTCTCACTTCACTTTGTCACAAAACTATTTTTTTCTTCCTTGACATTTGATTAAATAGTAATTAATGAGTACAGTTTTAACAACTAATAAGAGCTGTAGTTTTACTAAATATTATAATATTATTTACTAAATAAAGTGCATGTCACGTGATTTGGGTGATCGATCACGCTCGAGAGTTTACATACGCACTTCAGGATGGCAACTCCGCGGCATATTGAGATTGAAGACCCTCCGGTCACAACCACTGACTGATACAGCAGCAACAGCAGCAGTGCTGATCATGACACTTGAGAATGATCACCGACACCTGTCATCATCCAATATGATGACATATCACAGCTTTTTTTAATCATTGTTTTGAGACATTGATTTGCGAACATAATCCTCTCCGTCTGGTCGCTTCCTCTTCAAGCCGGACTCGTCTCGCGCTAACGGTAATTCCCTTTCACTGTCCACGTTTTGATTTCGGCAAATTTTGGCGAATGCAAACAACGTGATTATTGTTCATGAGTCCAACATCCAGCCACGCAAGAAAACATGTAATCTACCTGAGGGAATAATATGCTCACAAAACATTTCTGATTATTATTAATGTTTAAAACTGTTTTGTTTTTTTCCCCCCAGGATTCTTTGATGAATGTAAAGATCATAAGATATTTATTTGAAATAGAAAGCTTGTGTAACACTATAAATGTACTGTCACTTTTGATTAATGTAATGCATCCTTTCTGAATAAAAGTAGGCAATTACTTTAATTTCTTTCCCAAAAAAATAATCTTACTAACCTCAAACTTTTGAACTAGGCCTATGTATAATGTTAAAAAAGCTTTCTATTTCAGATAAATGCTGTTATTTTGAATGGTGGTTTGTTTGTAATGTGACATTTTTTTTGTATGACATTAAAAATATTTTTAGAATTAAATTGTACATAAATAGGTTAAGCAATACAAATGTGTTTGTCTGATAACCTTTTAAACATATACTTAACTACAGTCTGCAGACACTGAAATGATGTACATTGTGCGACACAGTAAATATTTTGAGTGTCCCTCATTTTCCTATAAAGAACCACGATTGTCCCGCATTTTACTTTTCTGAAGTTGGCAACCCTACTCAGGTGTGCAGTTTATTTCTGACTAGTCAGTGGAGACATTTATTTCATTTTAGTTAACTCAGGTGTGCTAACTGCTCTAAAGAAAACGTGAAGCCAATGTATAAAATTAATAAAGATAAAGTTAATAAGTTAAATTATTGTTGTTGTTGTTTTTATTAAGTTAAAAGTGAATCTAGTGTTATTATTGCTGGTGGTGCCCTGCCATGAACCCTGCCCCCACAGCAAACAGAACCGAACCGAACCGAACCGTGGCTCCAAAACCGTGATATGAACCGAACCGTGGCATTGGTGTATCGTTACACCCCTACTCATAATTATGACTTAACATCTCGTAATAATGAGAAACTTTCTCGAAATAATGACTTAACATCTCGTAATAATGAGAAACTTTCTTGTAATAATGAGAAACTTTCTCGTAATAATGACTTAACATCTCGTACTTTCTCGTAATAATGACTTAACAGCTCGTAATAAATGAGAAACTTCCTCGTAATAATGACTTAACATCTCATAATAATGAGAAGCTTTCTCGAAATAATGACTTAACATCTCGTAATAATGAGAAACTTCCTCGTAATAATGACTTAACATCTCATAATAACGAGAAGCTTTCTCGAAATAATGACTTAACATCTCGTAATAATGAGAAACTTTCTTGTAATAATGACTTAACAGCTCGTAATAATGAGAAAATTTCTCGAAATAATGACTTAACATCTCGTAATAATGAGAAACTTTCTCGAAATAATGACTTAACATCTCGTAATAATGAGAAACTTTCTCGAAATAATGACTTAACATCTCGTAATAATGAGAAACTTTCTCAAAATAATGACTTAACATCTCATAATAATGAGAAAGTTTCTCGTAATAATGACTTATTTTCTCGCACTTCTACGCATGCGCAAAGCAGCGGAGCAGAAGGGCGTGCCGCACTAGCGACATCCGCTGGTCAAAGCCGTGTAAATGCATCACAGCAAACATGGCACGCTCTGCAAAACAGTTGTTTTCATTAAAGTCAGTGTGATCTACTAAGTGCAATCTGTAGTATCATTAAATAACATCATCAGTAGGCCTATATCTTCCATACTTTTCCATGCGCACGATAAGGTGTGAAAGTGGAATGCAGAAGCAGGATGGTTACCATGGTAAATTGTTACATGAATTTACAAAACTATCAGATTAAAGTAGGAATATTACATTTATTCATCAAGTTTAAGTGTAACATCTTCATAAAATATATGGGTACATGTGTTAATATAACACGTATTTTGCAGATGCTTCTAGGATATTTGATGTGCAGGTTCATCTGGAAGATATCAATACAGAAATCACCTTTAAGATGTTTATGACTTTGGGGACATTTAAACATAGTTGGGCAGTGGAATGGGGGAAAACGCAAGGTCGAGACGTGTTTTTAAAAGCTGAACTTCTTTTCAATTGAGCGCCGCATTTTTAGAACGCCGTGTCATGCGCGAGACGCTGCAGAAGAGCGAGCGAGCGTCCGTCTAGTGCGCATATGCCTAGAAAAGCAATGAAAAAGCGCGTTCTGTATGAACGGACCCTTACGCAGATTTCCAGATAAGTGTTCTTAAACAGATTTGGAAAGGTGTGCTGTCTTATCATTCCTCCATCTATTTGAAATCCATGGATCACCCTTCTGTGTTGCTGCTTGTTCATACACAAAAATACAAATGAATATTACAAATGAATAAAATACTATCTAGCTATGGAAGCCCATCTCATATATTGATCATTTATCATTAATGTTATTCACTGCAGAGCGTGCCATGTTTGCTGTGATGCATTTACACGGCTTTAACCAGGGGATGTCGCTAGTGCGGCACGCCCTTCTGCTCCGCTGCTTTGCGCATGCGTAGAAGAGCGAGAAAATAAGTCATTATTACGAGAAAGTGTCTTATTATTACGAGAAAGTTTCTCATTATTACGAGATGTTAAGTGATTATTACGAGAAAGTTTCTCATTATTACGAGATGTTAAGTCATTATTACGAGGAAGTTTCTCATTATTACGAGATGTTAAGTCATTATTACGAGAAAGTTTCTCATTATTATGAGATGTTAAGTCATTATTATGAGAAAGTTTCTCATTATTATGACTTAAAGAATCTTTTTTTTTTTTTACTCAATGTGGCGGAAACGGGCTTCCATACTAACCTGCAAGATGCCCTTTAAGAGCAAATCATTTGTGACTCTAATGAGAGCTGTCTCAGTACTATGGTACGGTCTAAATCCTGACTGAAAATCCTCGCAGATATCATTTCTTTCTAAAAAGGAACATAGTTGTGAAGATACTGCCTTTTCTAGTATCTTTGACAGAAAAGGTAGATTCGAGATCAGCCTGTAATTGACTAATTTTGTAGGATCAAGTTGTGTTTTTTTTAACAAGTGGTTTAATCATAGCCAGCTTAAAGGTTTTTGGTACGTATCCTAGAGACAAAGATGAATTAATGATAGTAAGAAGAGAATCTATGACCTCTGGAAGCATCTCTTTCATTAGCTTAGTCGGTATAGGGTCTAACATACATGTTGTCGGTTTAGATGATTTAATGAGTTTAGCGAATTCTTCCTCTCCTATAGCAATAAATGAATAAAATTTTTCCTTAGGGAGACTAAAATGCACTCCCTGATGCGATACTGTAGTCGACGGTTGCATAATTATAATTTTGTCCCTGATATTATCAATCTTATAAGTGAAGAAGTACATGAAGTCATTACTGCTGTGTTTACATTTCTGGGCTTGAAGCTTTCTTTTTCGTTAGTTTAGCCACTGTTTAAAAAAAAATACCTAGGGTTTTGTTTATTTTCTTCTAATAGGATTGAAAAATAAGCAGATCTAGCAGCTTTTAAGGCCTATCTGTATGCAATCGTGCTCTCTTTCCATGAAATGCGGAAAAAACTCTAGTTTTGTTTTCTTCCAGTTGCACTCCATTTTTCTGGCTGCTCTCTTAAGGGCTGATTTTATTTAATCTTCTTTAAAGGGATAGTTCACTTTGAAATACATTTTTGGTATGTTTTAGCTTACCTCAAGGGCATCCAAGATGTAGGTGTCTTTTTTTCCGCAGTAGTTTCAATTTTGATATTTTTAGGTCAAACCGTTCTTGTCTGTCAGTCATATAATGCAGGTCTATGGTCACGGTCTCAAAGAGCATGCACAGAGTCCAAATTAAAACAATTCCCCGTCGTCCAAATTAAACAATTCCCCATCGTAAGTACACATTGATGGCCTAAGACACGAAACGAGCGGTTTGTGTGAGAAAACGAACAGTATTTATATCGTTTTTACCTCTTATACGCAGCCATGTCCAAGTGATCTGATCTGACGTGTACGCAGACTGGTGCATAGATATATACACACTAGATGTCGCCTTGTCTACGGCAGTTCATTGGAACGAATGTCTTTAAGGCGACATCTAGTGTATATATCTATGCACCAGTCTGCGTACACGTCAGATCAGATCACTTGGACATGGCTGTGTATAAGAGGTAAAAACGATATAAATACTGTGTCTTAGGCCATCAATGTGTACTTACGATGGGGAATTGTTTAATTTGGACGACGGGGAATTGTTTTAATTTGGACTCTGTGCATGCTCTTTGAGACCGTGACCATAGACCTGCATTATATGACTGACAGACAAGAACGGTTTGACCTAAAAATATCAAAATTGAAACTACAGCGGAAAAAAAGACACCTACATCTTGGATGCCCTTGAGGTAAGCAAAAACATACCAAAAATGTATTTCAAAGTGAACTATCCCTTTAAAGAAGATTAAATAAAATCAGCCCTTAAGAGAGCAGCCAGAAAAATGGAGTGCAACTGGAAGAAAACAAAACTAGAGTTTTTTTCCGCATTTCATGGAAAGAGAGCACGATTGCATACAGATAGGCCTTAAAAGCTGCTAGATCTGCTTATTTTTCAATCCTATTAGAAGAAAATAAACAAAGCCCTAGGTATTTTTTTTAAACAGTGGCTAAACTAACGAAAAAGAAAGCTTCAAGCCCAGAAATGTAAACACAGCAGTAATGACTTCATGTACTTCTTCACTTATAAGATTGATAATATCAGGGACAAAATTATAATTATGCAACCGTCGACTACAGTATCGCATCAGGGAGTGCATTTTAGTCTCCCTAAGGAAAAATTTTATTCATTTATTGCTATAGGAGAGGAAGAATTCGCTAAACTCATTAAATCATCTAAACCGACAACATGTATGTTAGACCCTATACCGACTAAGCTAATGAAAGAGATGCTTCCAGAGGTCATAGATTCTCTTCTTACTATCATTAATTAATCTTTGTCTCTAGGATACGTACCAAAAACCTTTAAGCTGGCTGTGATTAAACCACTTGTTAAAAAAAACACAACTTGATCCTACAAAATTAGTCAATTACAGGCTGATCTCGAATCTACCTTTTCTGTCAAAGATACTAGAAAAGGCAGTATCTTCACAACTATGTTCCTTTTTAGAAAGAAATGATATCTGCGAGGATTTTCAGTCAGGATTTAGACCGTACCATAGTACTGAGACAGCTCTCATTAGAGTCACAAATGATTTGCTCTTAAAGGGCATCTTGCAGGTTAGTATGGAAGCCCGTTTCCGCCACATTGAGTAAAAAAAATAAAGATTCTTTAAGTCATAATAATGAGAAACTTTCTCGTAATAATGACTTAACATCTCATAATAATGAGAAACTTTCTCGTAATAATGACTTAACATCTCGTAATAATGAGAAACTTTCTCGTAATAATGAGAAACTTTCTCGTAATAATCACTTAACATCTCGTAATAATGAGAAACTTTCTCGTAATAATGAGAAACTTTCTCGTAATAATCACTTAACATCTCGTAATAATGAGAAACTTTCTCGTAATAATCACTTAACATCTCGTAATAATGAGAAACTTTCTCGTAATAATCACTTAACATCTCGTAATAATGAGAAACTTTCTCGTAATAATGAGAAACTTTCTCGTAATAATGACTTAACATCTCGTAATAATGAGAAACTTTCTCGTAATAATGAGAAACTTTCTCGTAATAATGAGAAACTTTCTCGTAATAATGACTTAACATCTCGTAATAATGAGAAACTTTCTATAATGAGAAACTTTCTCGTAATAATGACTTAACATCTCGTAATAATGAGAAACTTTCTCGTAATAATCACTTAACATCTCGTAATAATGAGAAACTTTCTCGTAATAATGAGAAACTTTCTCGTAATAATCACTTAACATCTCGTAATAATGAGAAACTTTCTCGTAATAATGAGAAACTTTCTCGTAATAATGAGAAACTTTCTCGTAATAATGACTTAACATCTCGTAATAATGAGAAACTTTCTATAATGAGAAACTTTCTCGTAATAATGACTTATTTTCTCGCACTTCTACGCATGCGCAAAGCAGCGGAGCAGAAGGGCGTGCCGCACTAGCGACATCCCCTGGTTAAAGCCGTGTAAATGCATCACAGCAAACATGGCACGCTCTGCAGTGAATAACATTAATGATAAATGATCAATATATGAGATGGGCTTCCACAGCTAGATAGTCTTTTATTCATTTGTAATATTCATTTGTATTTTTGTGTATGAACAAGCAGCAACACAGAAGGGTGATCCATGGATTTCAAATAGATGGAGGAATGATAAGACAGCACACCTTTCCAAATCTGTTTAAGAACACTTATCTGGAAATCTGTGTAAGGGTCCGTTCATACAGAACGCACTTTTTCATTGCTTTTCTAGGCATATGCGCACTAGACGGACGCTCGCTCGCTCTTCTGCAGCGTCTCGCGCATGACACGGCGTTCTAAAAATGCGGCGCTCAATTGAAAAGAAGTTCAGCTTTTAAAAACACGTCTCGACCTTGCGTTTTCCCCCATTCCACTGCCCAACTATGTTTAAATGTCCCCAAAGTCATAAACATCTTAAAGGTGATTTCTGTATTGATATCTTCCAGATGAACCTGCACATCAAATATCCTAGAAGCATCTGCAAAATACGTGTTATATTAACACACGTACCCATATATTTTATGAAGATGTTACACTTAAACTTGATGAATAAATGTAATATTCCAACTTTAATCTGATAGTTTTGTAAATTCATGTAACAATTTACCATGGTAACCATCCTGCTTCTGCATTCCACTTTCACACCTTATCGTGCGCATGGAAAAGTATGGAAGATATAGGCCTACTGATGATGTTATTTAATGATACTACAGATTGCACTTAGTAGATCACACTGACTTTAATGAAAACAACTGTTTTGCAGAGCGTGCCATGTTTGCTGTGATGCATTTACACGGCTTTGACCAGCGGATGTCGCTAGTGCGGCACGCCCTTCTGCTCCGCTGCTTTGCGCATGCGTAGAAGTGCGAGAAAATAAGTCATTATTACGAGAAACTTTCTCATTATTATGAGATGTTAAGTCATTATTTTGAGAAAGTTTCTCATTATTACGAGATGTTAAGTCATTATTTCGAGAAATTTTCTCATTATTACGAGATGTTTAAGTCATTATTATGAGAAAGTTTCTCATTATTACGAGATGTTAAGTCATTATTTCGAGAAAGTTTCTCATTATTACGAGATGTTAAGTCATTATTTCGAGAAAGTTTCTCATTATTACGAGATGTTAAGTCATTATTTCGAGAAAGTTTCTCATTATTACGAGATGTTAAGTCATTATTTCGAGAAATTTTCTCATTATTACGAGATGTTTAAGTCATTATTATGAGAAAGTTTCTCATTATTACGAGATGTTTAAGTCATTATTACGAGAACGTTTCTCATTATTACAAGAAAGTTTCTCATTATTACGAGATGTTAAGTCATTATTACGAGAAAGTTTCTCATTATTACGAGAAAGTACGAGATGTTAAGTCATTATTACGAGAAAGTTTCTCATTATTACAAGAAAGTTTCTCATTATTACGAGATGTTAAGTCATTATTATGAGAAAGTTTCTCATTATTACGAGATGTTAAGTCATAATTACGAGATGTTAAGTCATTATTATGAGAAAGTTTCTCATTATTACGAGATGTTAAGTCATTATTACGAGAAAGTTTCTCATTATTACGAGATGTTAAGTCATTATTACGAGAACATTTCTCATTATTACAAGAAAGTTTCTCATTATTACGAGATGTTAAGTCATTATTACGAGAAAGTTTCTCATTATTTTGAGATGTTAAGTCATTATTACGAGTAAGTTTCTCATTATTATGACTTTTTTTTTTTACTCAACGTGGCGGAAACGGGCTTCCATAGGTTACACTACCCAGTGAGTCAAGGTATAGAAAAATAATGTAGGAACTAGATTAAAATATAAATATATACTTAAACGCTATTAAGGCTTCTAGAGTCGTTTTTGTGAGAAAATTTTACTTCCGCATCTGAAAACCGCCGGAAGTGACGTAACAGGAGGGAGTGCGGTCAAAGTAAACAATAGGAAAGCAATGGATCACAATGACAGTTCGGACGCTGAGGAAATTGTAAATGTTTACTCGTATGACGGACCTCAGCCATATAAGTTAATTATGAGCCTGCTATGCAGCCAAGAGAGCAGGACAGGCCAGGCAACTACTTTTATTTGTGTAAACTCACAACAACAAGAAAACGTTGTGCTTTTGTAAAATAAAATAAAATTGAACAGGGTGCGCGTTCATGATCTCTGTGAATTGGAGCGCGTCTCAAATTAACTGAAAAACAGTGTATAGACAAGCCTCACAGACATGAGAAATATAACTATCTATATAAAGTCTGTCCACCAACGAAAAAAATTCAATCGAAAGCAAATACGGTACCATCTGATTATATCGAAATGAATGAATCTTTCGAGTCGAATCTTTTTCAATGATCCACTCACGATTCGGCTGTGATTAAAAGCTATCAAGAGGTAAAGCTCATCAGTGATTATAATATAACGACTTAAATTGCAGTTTGTTCGTCACATAAAGCTATCATATGAATAAATAACGATATTTATATAACGGACGAGTCGTATTAGATCACTTGTATGATACTTTTGTGATGTTTTTTTGTCTTTTATTATTATAATTTTTTGCGTGACAGCCCCCAGTAGGCTAACGTTACTCATTCACTTTCATTACATCGACAAGAAGAGTCTCCATTAGGCTACATATTCAAAAATGTCCCTTTGTCTTCCATGGAAAGTCAACTTAAGGATTTGCACATGAAGGTGAGTAAATGATGGCAGAATTATCATTTTTGGAAGAACTAGTCCTTTAATATGCTTTTTAAGGCAGAGATTATGCATCGTCTGCAGAGCTAACGTTACTTACACAAAATAACATCTAAAGCGCATGTGACGAAGACAATATCTTTTAAAGTCTTTTAAATAAATGATTCTCTCTTCTATCCTTTTCTTTTGGTATAGAATAAAATACCAGTTCGGGGTTCCTCTTTCGGCTGTTGTTGCAGCCAACTGCACATCATTTTAAATATAAAACGCATGTGTATACTGATATTTTTCTAACGTCTGAACTCCTGTTTATACATCCATACTCCCTTAATTAAGATGTTTCAATATATTAGTATTAAACGCATTTTCTGATAATTTATATTTCAAGTTTTGACTGCAAATGTCACGTCCATTACGCTGGAACTGCCCAATAGTAATGTAAAGATGTGGTAGCATTGGATCTGGACGGGAAGGATAACTCTGGGAGTTGGAAGGGATGTGTCGTGATTCTGCCTTCTCACACCGCGACAGGCGACACAGGTTCGTGGATCTGAGTGTCGCGATTTCGGTTTCATTTCGCATATAGCCTACAGCCCTTATAATCATAGATGACGCCACGGGTTTTTATTTAAAAGAAAGAGCGTAGCCTACGTTTGTATGTAGGCTTATGGGAAATTTATATTCACAATAGCGAAGAAAAGAAAAAAATCGGTAGGTCTTAACGCAAGTTAACTTATGTTTACATTAATTATTTGAGTGTTTTCCATGGTTGTGTTGACATTTCTGCCTTTATAACTGAGGGGATTATAATCAGAGGAAGGTTAAGTTTAAAATAAAAAAATACTTTCAATGTAATGTATTTGTCTCCTGGTCCTTATTTTAAATAGGTCATAAAAAAATATCAATAATTATCGATATCGACCGATATGAAACCCTTATATTGTGATACAGTTTTCAGCCATATCGCCCAGCCCTATTTCAATGTTTAAGTTTTCTTTACTGACTGACTCACTCATAAAAGATAGTTTTTTGCTGAAATAATGTATGTAACTTCTGTTGCTGTTTGCGGTCAGAGACTATTATTTCCAGCGGAAGGAAGGCTTTTAGTGATTTTACTTCATGAAAGTTGCACAGATACATATTTTTCGGCTTTAATAAATGTATTGTGTAGTAACTGTTTTATAAAAGCAGTAAGGTACTCAAGGCTAGTGTTGGATCATAATTAAATGATCACCTTAATGCTTACATGGTTGAAACCAACAAAAGCACATCCATGTATGACGTAGCAGAAGCGTTTTTGAACTGCAAGATTCTTTAATCTGTAGATAAAAAATTAAAATAAAGTACCTGATAGTGAAGTTTGTGGGATGAGAGACAAGATCTATAGCAAAATGATGGCCTCTCACGGTGGCTCCATACAAAGACCAGTCGCTGATGGAGGCACCACAGCCAAAATGGACAGGAGTTCTGCACGAGTCAGGTAAGCAGAATAAAATACACTGTAAATAAACAGTATTAAAACAAAGGGTTAAGTCACTAGTACACATGACCTTCCATGGCTTAATGCTTCCATAAATTAAATTTAGGAACTTCATTTTTAATATTCATAATCATAATAATTTAACAGAGGTGGAAAGTAACTAACTACAAACACTTTCGGGTAAGGTGTAAACAGCCCCTTAGTGGCGAAACAATGTAATCGATAAATGCGTTACTCTATATGCTGATATGCTGATTTACTCTATTTTGATCGCTATCGTAGACATCAGTGTTTATATTTGAACTTTGCACTTTTATCCCAGTACTATGATAATTTGAACTATTGTGTCACAGAAATAATGGTACTATGAGGTTGAAAAGGCTTTTCAATGCATTCAATCTCACGTCGCTTCCACGCGTCCACTTGAAAGGGATATTACGTCACTCAACACTAAAAGATAACGACACATTTCATCCTCTGTTGAAACAAAAGTGGCAAACTTCTGTCAACCTCATCTATAAGCAAGGACAAAAATAAAAATAAAATAATTTAATTCTTTATTAAGCAATATTATTTAACCCTCTGATTATCTTCATTTGGGACGACACTAGTTATCTTTGGGGTCCCCAGACAATAACATTTAATTTTGTAACAGAATAATAGTTGTTGTTTTTTTAATGTAATTTTACACTGTTTATTAATGTTTTTACTCAACATTTGTGCAGTTTTTGGAAGATTTATGATATATTTTCAATTTCTTTAAATAAATAAATATTTATTTAAATAGGCTTTTTACAAAAAACAGCATTTTATGTAAAATTCACTTTATAAAAGACCCATATTTCTAACTTTCATTCATGGGGATAACATGGATAATTTTACATGGTTTAGTGTAAACTTTTTGCCCATATTTTGTAAAATGTCGTTTTAAAAGTAAAAAATTATAATTTTAGCTACTAGATGGCTATAGAGCTCCACTATATGCTATTTGACTAACTGAAAGATATCTTTTCACAAGATTTTCCAGTTGGATTCATATCTAAATATTATGAAATCACAATTCTAACAATACATTTTTTTTTTTTTTTTTACTGAAATTTATTTTTTTCAAATAATGTTACATTATGATTAGAATCAAACCTGAAAAGGATAAAAGTTGAAATTTTAGAGTTTATCATTTATTTCATCATCTTTTTTTCATATAATTGTACAAATGTGATCTACACTTCAGTTACTAACTGTAACAGAACAGATATGTACAGTTAGATTATATATTGAGTACTGCTACAAATACATGACATGAACATTAAAATGCAATGAATTGAACAGCATAAGTTAACAAATAAGCAAATAAAGCCACCTCCGTTTCTCATAACAAGCGCGGGTGAAGCTCCGGGTGTAGCGTTAGCTTCGTCCTGTCACTGGCCTGTAAATCGGGTTGGTCCGGTCGGAGATCCTTTATTTCTTAAAGGTCTTGTGAAAGGTTTTTATTTGTAAATCAATAACAGAATTTGGTTTAACTTCTGCCATTCTCTCTACGAAAATGATCAGCCTAGCTATGTTTTGACGTAGTCGGAGTGACGGTGTCGCCCGCGCACTCGCAGTAGTGGCAAAGAGCGTTGAGTTGAATGGCAGGTGACGAGAACCAATCAGATTGGATAAAATAACATGTATCCAATTCTGATTCGCCAGGGACGCAGCGACCTGCGTCCGGGGGAGAATCTTTAAGAAACCAATTAGAGACCAGCTTCAGGTCACATGCTGCCCGAAAATTTAAAGAGTCCATAGACCAGTGGTTCTCAACTCCAGTCCTCGGGACCCGCTGCTCTGCACATTTTGTATGTCTCCCTTATTTAACACACCTGAACCAGATCATCAGCTCGTCAGGAGAGACTCCATGAACTGATTTGAGTGTGTCAGATAAGAGAGACATACAAAATGTGCAGAGCACCGGGTCCCGAGGACTGGAGGTGCCATAGATCCATTTGTCCGGCGTCCCTCTCACATGAAACCAGAGAATGTCTAATAGGAAGAGAATTGGCACTCTCTGGTTACTTCCGGTTTCTGGACTGGCTGCAGTAACACGTCTCTGTCCATGCGGGGGCGCTCGCAGGCGAGTGCAGAATGAATGGAGGTCTATGGCGCTATACCCATCAAATTCCACTTTTCTCAGGATATAATTTTTTGTCTAGTAATTTGAATGTTGTATCCGAAAGGAGATGCAAAGAAATTACACATTGCTGGGTGTTAGATTTTTTAGAGTCACTTATTTGCTTTAAAAAGTCTTTTAAAATGTCAATGACGTCATACACAGTGATAGTGCTTTACGGCATCGGTTCCCAACAGGGGGGTCGCGGCCCACAAGGGGGCCTCAGCGAGCTCTGTGGGGGGTCGCGTCATATTTTGAAAAGTTTTGAGCAATTTGCATTAAATAAAAGTCCTTAACTTTTTTCTGTTCAAAATGTATATAATGAGCGAGTTCATCATGAATCCATTTTCCAAACCGTGTTTTTGTCTTATCCTGAATCACTATGGTGGTACACCTATAATAAGTGATTACATTGGGACTATTTTACCCTGGTTCGGATCGCTGCCGCTGCGGAGTAGCCCAGTACCTCGCACACAGAGAGAGAAGTAGTTCCGGCTACAATGTTCTTCCGAAAGACGCATTAATCTGTTAAAGAAGAAAAAACTGGCACTAGAGATTGAGTTGCTTCAAAAGGAACTTCAGAGTAAGTGCTAAATACACTATTTCACACAGAGTACTATTGCTGACCTTGGATAACAATATATCTTATTGCAGGCAAAAGATGACCATCATTGGCTTTTCTTGACAAAGAATAATTGAAATAAAACTCAAGGAACTAAGCATGTTGTCTTGTCTTCTATTCATTTAATGAAGGTTTTTGTTTAAAAAAAAAAAAAAAAAAATGGTGTTCCACAATTCTGTCCCGTGCAGCTCTGCCACTTGGTTGGTCCAAGTACACTGGCTGGAGGTCATCATCAGGCTGCACCTCCACCACAGGGGTCCTCTCCTTTCTGATGGTGGCAGTATTGTGGAGTATGGCACATGCAACAATAATGTCACAGGCCCTGTCAGGTGCAACCCGCAGACACTGAAATCTTTCCTTTAGTTGCCCAAAGGTCATTTCAATGCGTGCCCTTGTCCTGGCTAGAGCTGCATTGAAACGGGTTTGTGGTCCGGGGTTTGGGTCAGGGAATGGCGTCATGAAATACTGCCTGCAGGTATAGCCCCTGTCACCAAGCAGGATCCCGTCGTAAGCACCTGGAAAAATGCAGTTTTGTTAGGCTCAGAATAAATGTATGTAATACAGTGAGCTTGATATTAAATATTTCCTTACCACGTTCAAATAATGTGCATAAATGTGACTCTCTGAAAATCCTGGAGTCATGCACAGAACCAGGCCATTTTGCTTCCACATTTGTGATGTAGGACATGGAGTCACACACCATCTAAGATATTTTTAATCAGTCAACTGCATACTTTTTGATTACATTACTTTTTGTATTATTTGATATATTCTGGACTCGCTTCTCCAAGGTAAATGGTGAATTGTTTGATGTCAGGCTGCATGCTCAGAAAGCGGCAGTGGATTGTGCAGCGTGAGACCACCTTCAGCAACAGGTTCTTGTCGTAAAAACGGACAAGACATGGCTGCGAAAGACTTCCCGTATCACCTCCGCTTATAAAGCCGGGATCTAATCCTGTTAACATGAAATAAGCCTGCTCCCGAGCAGGTTTAAGCTTGCGCACCTGCTGCTATGACAGCAAGTCCAGGATGAGCGTCGAAGAACCAAACAATCCAAGATCATGCCAAATCTCCAACAATCAAATCCAGCTAACTGAGTTAGCGACGTACGAAGAACGGGCCCCTGGGGCCTGTTTCAGAAAGGAGGTTCAACTGAGTTGACTTACCCTGAGATGGGAAACTCTGAGTTTTCGGTTACAGAACAGCTGAAATTAGTTAGTTCAATCAACTCTGAGTTGACTGACTCTGAGTTAAGCGCGTGCACCACCACTATAAAAAGCCATCATCAATGGAGTGCAGATATTATGAGTCACCATGGTAACAGCGCCAGACAAAAAGAGGTCTGCATATTTCTCACCAGCTTCTGCAAGCGTACGAAGACATATTATTATTTTTTTAAATATCGGCTGCAGCAGCGAAGGACAGAGAGTTAGCTAGGGAGAAAATAGTTGCTCGAGTCAATGCGTATGTTTACATTTTAATTAGTTATACAGTGTTGGGTGTAATTAATTACCAAGTCATCTAAATACTGTCATTTAATTAAAGGGATTACTCTTAATTCTTCTGTAATTTGAAGTAAAATCTGATGTAATTGCATTAGACTATAGAACAATTCTGTATATTTAACATACAAGAAAAATCCATGCAATTGTATATTGTTTATTTGAAAGCATTAAAAGTGCAGTTTCTTGTCTCTCCTTGTATTGTTCAAGTGGTTGAGGTTGATATGGGATTTATTAATAAGTAGACTTTCTAAAGATAGTCATTATTACATGAATCTAATTACACGGTTGAAGATGTCATTTGTAGTTAGTAATTAATAACTATTTTAGAGTAACTTACCCAACTGTTATAATATCAGAGGTGAAACTGGAAGAACAGTATGTTATTCAACCTAATTTTAATTTTCATGGGTGCAATCCTGCAGGTATTAAAAGAACATGGCAGCAGCTGAAAATTAAATATAAGAACATAATTCAATCAGGTAAGGTTTGAGCATATCATGGGTGTAGGCTACCTGAATTTACAAATATTTGACATATTAAATAACTAAATAGCATCCCAGTGTCTAGCAGTGCAGCAGCATTTTTGGCTGGGGGAATTCCTGGAGGGACTTCAGAGCCAGTCACTCCCGAAGATCCAAGGGCCTTCATAAAATGTAAGAGGTTTACATATGTGTTATTTCTTATATAGGCTATTTTTGATATTTCCATTTATTTTACTTTGGGTTGGGTTTTTTGTTGGTCCCAACAGATTCCGATGGTAATATCTGTCTTTTGGAGCCTCCTGTCCCAACAAAACCTGCAGGCAGTTGTAAGTAGCCTACTCAATACACCAGAAATTATGACAAATAGTGTTATAAAGTGTACTCATCTTCACAGGACGATGGGGATAATGTTATGTGTCACATCAAACAATCTACACATTCAGATTTTTTCACATTTTTATGTGGAGTAGAATCTAAGTTTAAAGCTAAGTATAAATGGGTAGTCTTATCTCTCCCCCCCGCCCCCAAAGTGGAAGAACAGCAGGAGGACGGTCCATCAACTTCTGTTGCACAGATGAACAGAGTTCAGTGATTTTCGGTAAATGCCACAGTTTAATTCTGTAGAATTTGTTTAGAACTACATTATGTAACTCTAATCTACTACTGTATATTCAGTTGCCAGTTAAGGAGTTAATAGACTTCATCTTATTTAAAAAATAGGGGAAAAAACCCCAGTAAAAATAGCAATATTGTATTTATTAATTAAAGATTCATTTTATTAATAAAAATGTACTGAAAGAATGAATGAGGTGTTTAAACACCACTTCCTCTTTAAAAAAGGGGAGGAGACCGAAAGAAACTCTGGGTTTACCGAAGAAAACCTGCTCCCGACCAGGTTAGGTTCACAGAGTAAGTTACCATGGTAACTGACTCTGAGTATAAGTTACCTCTCTTTCAGAAACGGGCTTGACTTACTCTGCTTTCTCAGGTTTAACATACCTCCCATTCTGAAACAGAAAACCCAGAGTTTCCCTCATTTCAGGGTTAACATACTCTGAGTTTTCACTTAACCTCCTTTCTGAAACAGGCGCCCCTGGTCTTTTCACGATCGGATAGCTATCCGATCTGAGAAAACGCATGAAGTGGCCAGGTGTAAACAGCCCCAGAAATCATTCTAATATTCTGATTTATTATGAGTGTTGGAAACAGTTCTGCTGCCTAATATATTTGATGAATAAAAGGTTCAAAAGAACTGCATTTATTAAAAAATATATATAATTTCTAATAATATAAATCTTCTTTACTATCACTTTTATTTATCAATTTAACACATCCTTGCTGAATAAAAGTATTGATTTATTAAAAAAAAAAAAAAAAAAAAAAAAAAAAAATACTGACCTCAAATTACTGACCAGTAGTGTATATTGTTGTTACAAAAGATTTCTATTTTTAAAAAATTTTGCTTTTTTTTTTTTTTTTTTTACTTTTTATTCATCAAAGTATCCTAAAAAAAAGTATCACAGGTTATGAAAAAATAGTAAGCAGCAGAACTGTTTCCAACTTTGATAATGAATCATCATATTAGAATTATTTCTAAAGGATCATGTGATAGACTGGAGTAATGATCCTGAAAATTCAGCTTTGCATCACAGAAATAAATGATCATTTAAACTAATTATTTTAAATTGTAAAAATATATCACAATATTACTTTTTTTTCTGTATTTTTGATCAAATAAATGCAGGCTTGATGAGCAGAGGAAACTTCTTTCAAAAACATTAAAAAATACTAATACTTATACTTGCCCTGTAATACATGTATTCTTTGTTTTAGATGTTATTAACTTAAATTCTTATGAATAATAAAAATGTTGTAATGTCTATTTGTTATTTATGGCCTGTATGCCTCATTATTGATATTATAGACCGACTGCGCTGATCAAAAGCATGATGGGAAACGACTTGCTGACGACACAGCTTAATGTTCATTGGTTTAAACAACCGTGATGTATTGTTCTCTTTTAAAATGTTTGATTTTAAAACTCTGATATCATGTTTTATACGCATGCGTTATGTGTGAATATTCCCAAACTATCTAACAGTGCGATCTCTATGGGTTATGCAATGTAATTTTTATAAAAAAGAAAAGAAAAGAAAAAGAAAAAAACAATACATGTCTGTATTAAAGAAAAAAAGATTAATAAACATGTATTTGGAATGGAATTAAATAAGTAGGCTACTTTGGGTGTCTTGTTCATTATATTTATTTTCATATAAAAGCAACAGAACTTAAATTCCATCCAGTTTATTAGCAACACTGTGCACGAGCGTGAATCCGGTGAATCCCGCGATATCCATCCCCTCGCGTACATTTCAGGCGAGGCAAGGCGCATCTCAAACAAGCCTATTTCTTCAGCGCGATTTCACAATACTACTACTACTACTAATAATAATAATATATCACAATACTGTTGTTGGTTGTTTATACTGTTGATCAAATAAATGCAGGCTGGATGAGCATAAGAGACTTAATTCAAAAAACATTTAAAAATCCAACTGACCCCAAACCAGGGCTGCCAACTTTTGAGTTTAGCTTGGAGTGAGATTTTTGTTGGGGGGGGGGTTATGTAAAAACAAATATTGCATCACAATTGATTGTCAAAACATTTGGTAACTAAATAGAATTTTATGAAGTTTAGTGACAACATGTTACAATGTTTACATTGTACAATGACTGGTAGGATACAGTTTTTATTATTGCTTGACAAAAATGTCAAGATTTCAATTCCATTCTTGTGATTTGATTCCGATTTTGATTCAATATTGACTACTTTGGATACATGTTTATTTTAAATTTTATTTAAAAAAATAATCTCACCTAATGCTGTAAACATAGAGGGCCCAATCTGCTGGTATTATTAAAGGTTAAAAATAACAAATGAAATTAAATATAATTCAGTTTTTGTTATAATAACAATTATTTAATGACATAAGTAAAAATATAATAAATATGTAATATAGTGCTCAGCAAAATCTCCTCTATTTTTTCTATTCAATTAACATGCTATGGTCATTAAATGGCTTTCCTGAGGTAAATGTAACGTTATGTGACATAATTGTTCTCCTGCTATTATATATTGACCTCTTTCCGTGGTTGAAAAACACTAATTGGTCGATATTATGTATACTTTCGGTAAGTTGTACTGCATCTTTAAATAAAAAAGTAACAGCTGATCGGTTCACGTGCACTTGAACTGAGGCGCTCAGCGATCTGTCACGTCACATTTACAAACGCCAAACGTATTTTTTGTCTGAATTTCGTAATAAAATTGACGGAATCTAAGAGCTGATAATTAGTTTAATATTAAAAGTACCTCTTTGCCCCGCAATTTTTCTGTGCGTGAGAAAATGGATGTGTGGCGTGAGAGCGTGTGAAAAGTGTCAATTGCGTGAGTCTCACGCTCAATGCGTGAGAGTTGGCAGCCCTGCCCCAAACTTTTGAACGTATAAGTGTACAGCAGGGGTCTCCAACCTTTTGTGAGTGAGGGCTCCCTGAAGGGATAAAATAGTCTAGAGGGCTACTTGTTTGATATAGGCTACTCATACTCACTTGCTGCGTTCGAAACCGCATACTCAATGAGTAGGTACTTCATTTCAATAAGTACTTACTTAACGAGCGCTAAAAGAGTAGGTAGGCTACTTTATAGCCAGATCTCGTTGAGTATGAATGCGAACCAGACATCTGCTATGTTGACGTTGTCATGTGACCTACGACGCGTTATCACCAAGCGGCAACCTCCCCGTCTCTCTCTTGAAACCAACACGGAAGTGAGTTAAACTGCAATTCATTAACTGGCCGCTTGGGCTGGCTGCAGAAGCGAGTCAAATCTGTATCTCCCCCATGTTAAAATTACCAACTTTACAGTGGAAAAAAACATGTTTACAGCCTGGATCTCTATGTGGCTTTGGTCTATACAGCTAATTTTGCCCTTCATAACAACTGTGAGGGGGGTGAATTTTTTTATAACTCATCCGTTTAGTTGATTAATATTTAAAGTTCTGCATAATTAAAGGTACAATATGTAAGAATTTTGCATTAAAATATCCCAAAATCTCAAGGCCAGTGTTATATATTTTGTTAAGTTGATTACTTACAATATCCCAAATGTTTCCAACTATTTTTAAATCGTGAGAAAATTGCGATTTTAACCAAGGAAACGGGGCGTTAGAGCAGGGGTGAGCTGGGAGTCGCCAGTCAATTGCGTCATATCCGCGTCACCCTCGGTTTCCGCTCGTACTGCGTGGAGTCCTGGACAAATGCGGAAGTTGTAGTTGTAGCGTCTATCAAGCTACAAACTTTAGCTTGTTTCTTGCAGTCGTTATGGGACACAATTATTCTTTACCGATTGCTGCTGGTTCTGTCGACAAAGCATGCTTAATTTTATATTTTCCAAATGTAGCATTCGGTAATAGTTATGTTTATGTAAGGAAAGTATTATTGCTTTAGATTTGTGTTTAGTTTATTGACATTGTTTATCACGTCTGGTGTTTATGGCCATGTAAATAAACATAGCATGTGTTATACATAAAGATGAATCAGTATTTTGGCAAATGATGTGGGCATGTTCGAATGTACTTTTACAACAATTGTTTAGAACATGTAGAACTGCGCAGCGTTATCACAACAATGAATTCAACAAATACAGTAACATCTATTAAGTATTAAACCTTACTTTTCTTGCGGTTAATTCATTTTAATGAAATAAAAGTGTGATGAGGTTTAAGAGTCAGGAAGGAAGAAGACGCGTCGTCGTGACTGGGACTCGTACTTTATTAAAATAAAGCAAAACAAACAAAAGCCGCGCACAACGCGCATTCACTGTGGCAACCGCGACGGCACAAAACAGTTCAAAAATGAGAGCTCGGATCCACCGGTTTTCTTCCTCTGCGTCCAATTTTCTCTCCAGTCTCTCTCTCGTTCCAGCGCGGCTTATAAGCGGTCTCTCCACGCCGATCACTGCAATAAGACACAGGTGCATTTGCACTTGACCTACTTGCTCGTCTCTTTTCTCTCCCATCACAGACCGCGCTGAACCACGCCCCCCTCGCCACAAAAAGCATGTAATTAAACGCAACATTTATAAAAACAGAACTTAGCCTCATCCATGAACATGATTTTTCGATTCCCGTCTGACTGATTTACATCCACGGTGGAGTTTAAAACGACAGTTCCCATCATTCCACGCACCTTCACATCGTCATCAAGCAACGCCGTTGTTGTTGTTTGGAATGTAGCGCCCTCTAGCGGCAAAAATTCTTGCATATTGTACCTTTAAGGGTGTGGCCACTTGAGTGACAGATGGATTCCCGCTGATGTCATTGCTAGCTGTTTGTCTGCTGTTGTTACTACTAGCCGTCACTTCACCTCAGCAAATTTTAGCTGCTGAACTTGCCATCTCTGCAGTGTTTTGTGCTTTTTTCCGGGATTATTCGAGAGGCTAGCTCACTGATTTTTCATCTCTTCAGCGAAGCTCTCGCATCGCTGGATCCGGAGAGAAGCCGCGCCGTCTGAAGAAGCCTTTCAGCGGGACGAGTCGACACTCTGAAGCCGCTGGCCGCGCCGCCTTCAGTCGCCTTCCTGCTGCGCTATCCGGCGTTATATCCTTTCTCTGCTACTGTGTTTTGTGTATGTGTGTGTGCTCGCCGCCGCGACACACACTCTCATTGCACTAAAAGAGCCGGGCGTCTTTTTCAAGACGCCCCTTCCTGAGGATCACGCAGCTCTCGCGCTCGCTGACGGGGACCGCCCTCACTGCGAGCCAGTTACTGCCTATGGTGACTCTGAGGACTCACCTGGCATCCTTCTCCGAGACTGCTCCTCCGCCCCCCCCCAACCCGCAAAGCTCGCCGGTTCGCCCGCTTGCCTTGCCTGCTTGGGGGATGACACCTACTCTCCCTCTGTTCGAGCCGCGCAAACCGCGCCGTTCACAGGGGATGTCAGGAGCGGACGGTCACGGGGCTAGCTTTCTCTCTCCCTCTGTTCGAGCCGCGCAAACTGCGCCGTTCACAAGGGAGGCTGGAAGCGGACGATCGGGGTTAGTTTTTCTTTACGTTACAAGAAAGCTACCCTGCCCTTGCGCCCCATTCACGCGTCACTCACCGGCGAAAAGAGAACTCAGTTCCCTGATTAGGCGACTGGAAATATCAATATTGCAGCAAACGAGCCTGTTGTAACACGCACGCTTGCAAGCAAACGCCGAAGAAAACATGTTGACGCTCTCTTATATGCTCACGCATCTATACACCTTTGTGTTCCCCCCTGTGGCTCAGTGGCGGAATCTTAGGTTTTTCGCACGAGAGACCGGGGTTCGAATCCCGGTCTAACGGCAGATATATTATGCCGCCAATGCTTCGCTCTGTCAGTTCCCTGAAAGGCGACTGCAGATGTGCATTTTGCAGCCAACGAGCGCGCTGTACAACCCGCTCGCCTGCACCCAAACACCGTTTCTATGGTTCCCGTGCGTCACTGGCGAAAGGAGAAAAGGGTGTTTTTAGCCCCGCTGCGGCCGGGCCGACCTCCACTCCTGACACATTTCTCATTCCCCTCTTAAGTTCAGGTGACTGGAAATGTCAATATTGCAGTGAGCGAGCCTGTTGTTTTGCACGCACGCCTGCAAACAAACGCCAGCATGTTGACGCTCTTTGATAATACTCGCGCTACTGAATGTCTATGTGTCTTCCTCTGTGGTCCAGTGGTAGATCATCAGGTTTTCGCGCGAGAGACCCGCGATCGAATCCCGGGTCTACCGGCAAAAAAATGTTTGCCGTCAATTCTCGCTCTGGCAGTTCCCTGAAAAGGCGACTGCAGATGTGTATTTTGCAGCCAACGAGCGCGTGGTACAACCCGCTCGCCTGCACCCAAACTCTGTTTCTATGGTTTCCGCCTCTGAAGTTCAGACGACTGGAAATGTCAATATTGCAGTGAACAAGCCTGCTGTAATACACGCACGCCTGCAAACAAACGCCAGCATGTTGACGCTCTCTGTTTCTATGGCAACTTCTCGCTCGTTCAGTTCCAGTAAATGCGACTGTTCCAGTGTATTCTGCAGTAAACAAGTCGGCGAAGCAGCCCGCTTGCCTGCACACAAACGCCGCTTTTACGGCTACCCAGATAAATCCCATAAGAGTGTATTTTCTGGTGTCCCGGCCACGGCCGATGGTGTTACGAATGTAGACGAAATGCCCACTGCCCAGTGCTCATTCCTACACACAAACACAGCCCGTCACACAGGGCTCGCGCACATGAAATCGACCCAGGTCGATTGCTCATTAAACGTGGTAAATGTGCCCACTGCCCAGTGCCCACAAACACTACGTTCCGCATATCTCAAGGTTTCTGTAAAAACAAAACCAACGTGCATTCGCTCTGCTCAGGCGGACAATGCTCTCAGTGTTGTAAATGTGCCCGCTATCCCGCGCCCACATTCACACATAGACATGACAGGTCCTACGGGACTCGCCCAGCCCTCCCCTCTCGGTTGACCACCGCAAAGGAGTCGAGCGCGGGCAATCTGCCCGCTGTTATCAGCGCGCCCCCTGCCTCGAAGCGCGACGCTTATGTTACAGCACACCGAAGCCCCTCTGTCGCTGAGCAACCAGAGCGCGCTCCGCATTCAGCCCCTAGCCATTCGTGCAGATGCATGGGCAAGGCTACCCGGGGGTTTTGAAGTGGGTGCTAGACATTATAGAAAGAGGCTATTCGCTACAGTTTCGCCGACGCCCTCGCCGCTATGTGACGCGCGTCGAAGCTACGGTAAAAACAGAAGTAGCACCACCTACTTCGAGCCGAAATTTTGAAACTGTTGAGCAAAGGGGCCATAGAGCCTTTATCTCAAGCTCAGAGTGAAGGAGGGCTATACAGCAGATACTTCCTGGTACTGAAAAAAGACGGGGGTCTCAGACCCATACTAGATCTAAGGCAACTGAACAGAGTGCTTGCGAAGCAACAGTTCAGAATGCTCACGACCAGAAAAATCCTCACGCAGATTCGCCGAGGAGATTGGTTTGTGTCAATAGATCTGAAAGACGTATTTTGTATTTTCAAATACAAATAGCGTCACGTCACAGGCGACGTTTGAGATTTGCCTTCGAGGGCCAGGCATATCAGTGCTCAGTCCTACCGTTCGGCTTGTCTCTAGCCGCTCGCACTCCTCAGACTACAGGGCATGCGAGTATTGAACTACTTGGACGATTGGCTGATTCTAGCTCAATCTCACTCGGTGCTCATAGAGCACAGGACCATTTTGCTCGATCACCTCGAGAATCTGGGTCAATTGGGCGAAGAGTTTTCTGTCTCCCAGACAGATAATATCTTTTCTGGGCACAGAACTGGACTCGCTGTCTATGATAGCGCGACTGTCACCAGAGCGCGTACTAGACATTCAGCGCGCAGCGAGCTCTTTCCGCTGCGGCGCATCTGTCCCGCTCAAGAAATTTCAGAGGATGCTAGGTCTCATGGCCTCAGCATCATCAGTACTTCAGCTGGGCTTGCTTCGCATGCGCCCGCTACAGTTCTGGCTGAAAGCGCGAGTACCGCGCCGAGCGTGGGCTTCCGGTCTGCTTCGTCTCAAGGTCAATCAGAAATGCATCGCAGCTCTGAAACCTTGGAAAGCAAACGACTTGTACCAATCAGGTGTTAGCCTGGGGACTTCCTCGAGTGTGAAGGTAGTGTCTAGGGACGCCTCCACCTTGGGATGGGGAGCACTGCTCAAGGGCAGACCGTTCTTCGGCCAATGGTCAGAACGGGAGAAGCTTCTACACATAAACTGCCTCGAAATGTTGGCAGTAGACAACGCACTGACGCGTTTTTGTCCCCAAATACGAGGACACCACGTCCTGGTCCGCTCGGACAACATGTCAGTGGTGTCCTACATAAATCGCCAGGGCGGCCTCAGGTCCCGAAACCTACACAGGCTGACAGAACGCCTCCTGGTGTGGGCTCAGCGCAACCTGCTCTCGCCGAGAGCAGCGCATGTGCCAGGGCTCCTAAACGTAGGACCGGACAGACTGTCCAGGAACAATGTTCCGACAGGCGAGTGGCCTCTACACCCACAGACAGTCCAGCTGCTGTGGAAGAAATTCGGCAGAGCGGAAGTAGACCTGTTCGCGTCTCAAGAAAACGCTCACTGTCTGGAATTTTTCTCCAAGAGCAGGGACGCGCTGGCTCACGTATGGCCCCGCCGCCCGCTCTATGCCTTTCCTCCCGTCTCTCTCCTGCCTCAGGTGATAGAACGGATCAGAGAAGGATGCTCAGTGCTACTCGTAGCGCCGTTCTGGAAAAACCAACCCTGGTTCCCAGTTCTGATGCAGCTAGCAAGCACTGCCCTATGGCCAGTGCCAGTGAGGAGGGACCTCCTCTCTCAGGCCAAGGGCTCGTTTTGGCATCCGCGCCCAGAGCTGTGGTCCCTTCATGTTTGGGCCATCAACGGGTACCCGCTGACCTCCCAAGCGGAGTGTTAAACACGATCACGCAGGCTAGAGCTCCGTCTATGCGACGTCTCTATTCCTCGAAATGGTCAGTGTTCTCCAGCTGGTGCACAGCTTGTGGCGTGTCGCCCCTAGACTGTGGGGTGACGGAGGTTCTCTCCTTCCTACAAGAGCTGTTGGACAAGGGCAGGATCCCTTCCACGCTCAAAGTGTATGTGGCGGCCATAGCAGCGTTCTCAAAAACAACGCTGGGTCAGTCAGTAGGAAGGAACGATTTAGTCATCGTCTTCCTTAGAGGAGCTAAGAGACTGAGTCCTCCCAGACCTCCCTCAGTCCCTGTATGGAACCTTTCTACAGTGCTGGAAGCCATGAAAGGTGACCCATTCGAGCCTTTACAGACGATTGATCTTAAACACCTGTCTTTCAAGACAGTGTTTCTTCTGGCTCTCGCTTCAGTGAAGCGCACAGGGGACTTACACGCGCTCTCAGTAAGCGCGACGTGTATGGAGTTTGGGCCTAATGACTCAAGAGTTATACTCAAACCTAAGCACGGTTATGTTCCAAAATCCCTCAACACACCGTTTAGGGCGCAGGTCATTCCCTGTCAGCCCTACCGGTCTCTGACGAGGAAGGAGACGCAAGCTTCCTTTGCCCAGTCAGGGCATTAAGAGCTTATGTGTCTCGCACGTCTGTTTTCAGACAGACAGAGCAGCTCTTTGTTTTCACTCTACGGACGTTCTAAGGGACTTGCCGTGTCGAAACAGAGCCTATCCAGTTGGATAGTTGATGCTATAGCGCTGGCTTATACCTCTAAGGGCTTACAGTGCCCATTTGGAGTCAGAGCACACTCCACGAGAGGCGTGGCCTCGTCGTGGGCTTGGTCTAGTGGGATTGCCTTGCAAGATATCTGTATGGCGGCAGGCTGGGCCTCCCCGTCTACATTTATAAGGTTTTATAACCTAGAGGTTCCCGCCTTGCAGGCTAAGCTGCTTTCGGTCTAAAATCGGTACTGTCTGCCCTGATGTGTTCGGGCCAGAATACTGAAACTGCTTGAGCAAATGCTCGCTGTTTGATCGCGCAGCTCTATGGGCAGTGTGTAAGACCCACTATATTCGTCAGTCCAGGCCGGGGGTCGCCCTGACTGTACGACACATCATCAGTATAACTGCTCCTTATAGGATGTTATATTATTACAGGAATGATGCTATTCTAGCCACTCTTTCCTGGGCTCTCTGTGAGTCCCTTATGATCATGTACTAGATGAGCCCGGGCACTTGCCCTTGGGACTTTGGTGCTGGATCTTAGCATGCACGGCGTTTTACACTGTTTCCCCTAGCGTAAGACTTACGCAGTACGAGAGTACCTCTCGTAAGAGAACGTACTCGGTTACTAACGTAACCTCGGTTCTCTCTAGAGAGGAAACGAGTACTGCGTATCTTGCCGTGCCTGCACACGCTCTGGTTCGCTTCGGCGATGAAAAACCAGTGAGCTAGCCTCTCGAAGCTATATTTATAGCCCTAGACCACGCCCATTCTGGCGGGACGTGACGTATTGGGCGCGAAGCGCCCCCATTGGAGCTGACGTCACGAAAAGGCCTTATCGATAGGCTGCTGCAGTTGCCGCAGGGCAGCCAATAGGCGCACAAGCCGTCTCGCCTGTGTCTGCATGCTGCCGCAACGCGTTTTACATTATTTCAAAATTAAGGATAATTTTTGGCTTCAGTATCTCGCGGAAAAGAGATTTTCCCCTAGCGTAAGACTTACGCAGTACTCGTTTCCTCTCTAGAGAGAACCGAGGTTACGTTAGTAACCGAGTACGATTTTCTAGCGCATTTACTTGAACTTCATAGGCAATATATATCTATGGTTTAACCCATTTGAGAGGCGGCCAAAATCAGAATTTAAAATGGACTGAATAAGCTCATCTCTACGAACTTGAGCGATGCCGCGCTGACGGACCATAGACTATAAAAAGAGAGTGACTGACATGTAACGTTAAGCACATAAATCACTGTCACACACACACTCTCAGAGTAATATTAAGTTACTGCATAATACATTTTCAACTAGCAGAATAGTACAGAATCATATTAGCAAGGCTCCTCAGCTCCACTCCCGCCCCGCCTCTTTGCCTATTTTCTGTTATCCGGGAGTGACGCAAGGCCAAGATGGCAACGGCCGGCTCCGCCTACTTTAGGCTTCAAAAATGCTCTTCAGAAACCTACGGGTGACGTCACGGACACTACGTCCATATTTTTTTTACAGTCTATGGTTATCACACGCGCAACAACTTAAAAGATTTGAACGACACGTTTAATTCATCTATCTGTAAATATCTTGATATTGATTAAACTTGCTCATTTTGTGGTCTTTTTGAAGAAACTGCTGCCCATTTATTTTGTGAACACATTTATGGTTTGATTTAAGTTATATTTACATTTACATTTATCTGACGCTTTTATCCAAAGCGACTTACAATTGCTATATATGTCATAGGTCGCACGCCTCTGGAGCAACTAGGGGTTAAGTGTCTTGCTCAGGGACACATTGGTGTCTCACAGTGGATTCGAACCCGGGTCTCTCACACCAAAGGCATGTGTCTTATCCATTGCGCCACCACCCCCACCCCTACTAATTTAACCCTACTAATGTGACCCACCATTATATCCTTAAAGGGATAGTTCACTTTGAAATTAAATGTTGGTATGTTTTAGCTTACCTCAAGGGCATCCAAGATGTAGGTGTCTTTTTTTCCGCAGTAGTTTCAATTTTGATATTTTTAGGTCAAACGGTTTCGCAGTAGCCAAGGCGACATCTAGTGTATATATCTATACCCGCCCGCGCTCTCAGATCACTTGGACGTGGCTGAGTTCAAGAGGTAAAAACGATATAAAAACTGTTCGTTTTCTCACACAAACCGCTCGTTTCGTGTCTTAGGCCATCAATGTGTACTTTCGATGGGGAATTGTTTAATTTGGACGACGGGGAATTGTTTTAATTTGGACTCTGTGCATGCTGTTTGAGACAAGTGACCATCGACCTGTATTATATGACTGACAGACAAGAACGGTTTGACCTAAAAATATCAAAATTGAAACTACTGCGGAAAAAAAGACACCTACATCTTGGATGCCCTTGAGGTAAGCTAAAACATACCAAAATTTAATTTCAAAGTGAACTATCCCTTTAACGATATTATTTATTTTTATTACGAAATCCCAAAATTGTCATCTCTTGAATATGTTGTTAATTTCTTTATTTTATATCCAAACATTTTCATCCACAAGCAAAAGTGGCTTATTGCTTTGTTTTCCTCTTTTTCTTGTTGAATTTAACTCTCGTTTCATCCCTCAGGCCTGGGCCTATAACTAACAAAAAAATGATTTTTTTAAATGTATTATAATGAATTATTTAAGAAAATATATATTAAGATATTCAATCTTGTAGATTCTTTTTTCCTGTGTAAAAAATCTCATATTATGTATGCAAACCCATGATTGATATATATATATACCTCATAACATAGTAACTCAACAGCCCTACCTAGAACGGTTTTCCTCACTGTAAACCCGGATAAGTAGAATCTACTTAAAAAAAACAAGGTAACTCGTTGCCTTAAATTTTTTAAGTAATGAAGCATTAGTTGAATAAGACAAGTGGACTACGTTCAATGTACTTAAGCCCATAATGGAATGGAATAGAACATTTAAGTTGAATGTACTTATAACCGAGTTACAGTAACTGAAGATACTTAGTTTAAACAATCATTCCCCACCCATTTATTTAACTCAGCTTGTTAAGTAAGCATTACTCCATTACCAATTCAACTAAATTATATATTCTAACGGGCCCAACTTAACTTTTAGTTCCTGAAACTCAAAATATCTTTCAATCAATAGAGCCATGTAAAATACACACATACAACTGCAACATTACACTGATCCAATTATATTTTTATTGAACATGTCTTTTTTTTAGCAACAAAAGAAACAATGCCATGGCCTAATAGGCTTCTAGTGTGTAGTTTCCTCACATACTGTATTTTTACAGCACTAGTACAGTAAAAAGCATTTACAGTACTCCACTGTAATTACCAAATACAGTATAACCCACATACTTTTACAATATTAAACTTGTCTACAGCAATAAATTGTATTTTACAGGGAATGCTGCTTTTATAATTACATAATTAAAATATTATACGTTAAGGTTTCATAAGAGTAGCCACACTAGGAAAAAGAAAACAACATTTGGTTAAAAGCAAAGATCAGAAAATTGCCTTCTGTGAACATGTTGGCTGAATTTTTTAAAACATAAAATGCAATTTTAACACTTTAACAACAAACAGGTATAACTAAGCGCTTAATTAAAGGGATAGTTCACCCAAAAATTTTTAATTAGCACATGATTTACTCACCCTCAAGTCATCCTAGGTCTAGATGACATTCTTCTTTCAGACGAATACAATCGGAGTTATTTAAAAAAATGTCCTGGCTCTTCCAAGCTTTATAATGGCAGTGAAGTGCTGTTTCTGTTTTGAAGTCCATAAAAGTGCAAACGAAATCCCATTCAAAGTCTGCAAGTTTTCGCAGAAGTGAGGAAACCTGTAGGCTTACAGTGGTGTTCTCTTTTTTTGCATAACTTGGCCAGTTTTCTTTGAAGTTACTTGTCCTTTCTTTGTTTTTGATCCACGTTCAGGATTGATGTCAAGAAAGCGTCTAAAAGGCAGAAAAGAAAGAGAAAAAAAACAATGAAATATTATGGACTGAGTTTATATATTTTGACAGAGAGAGACAGCACAAAAGACGTGTAAATAAAAACCAGATATCGGTTTTAACGACTAATTTGTTTGGATAAAACTAAACAACATGAAAAAAAAAATGCAATGTTGGATGTTGTGATCAATAACTGATATTTCTTCTGCCCTGGTTAAAATACATCAACTCAATGTGTCTGTTTACAAGCGCACTGTCAACTAACTAAACTTTTGGAAGTGGGGTTGCCAGATTTAAAGTTTATTCTACAACTTTTGTCTACTCATCACCCAGCTCATTAACAATATCATCCCCTCATCAGGTCCCATCAGAGTATCAGTGGAAAGGCAGTCATAGAGTCTCAGTTTATATAGAGCACACATTGCCAGAATCCAGCCCAAACCTTTGTGACAGAAATAATTTAACTTAATTGCAAGCCTTGCAATGTGAATTGCATACATGACTACATGATAATGTTAAACATGACATTTACCAGACTAAAATGCATGTTTGCACCCAAAAATGAAAATTCTGTCATTATTACTCACCCTCAAGACTTTCGTTCATCTTCGGGACACAAATTAAGATATTTTTAATGAAATCTGAGAGGTTTCTGTCCCTCCATTGACATCAATGTCATTGCAACTGACTGTCAAAGCCCAGAAAGGTAGTAAAAACATCAGTAAATAGTATATAACAACGTTGGTTCAACCTTAACCCTGGAGAACCCAAGAACACTTTTCTTCTTTGGAAAATTATGAACTATGCATTAAATTACTTCTATAAGTTCACCGAACACCAAAATATCCACTTTTTAAATTTTAACCCTTTATTCCCTAATTTAGGATTAGGGCCAAATTTGACCCATGGGCTTTAGGTGTATCATTTCACAGAATAACAATAACAAACACCGTCAATGCAAACTATTTTAAATTTAGGAAAATAATCAGTCAACCACACAGCTACATTTAACAATGTTTTTTTGTTGGTTTTTTTGCTTTATTTGTTGCATGTTAGAACTGGATATCAAATGTTCAAACACTTTGGCCAATGGAAACAAGAACACAAGGCCAAAATCACGACTGAAAAAAACTAACACCATGGGTCTTTGCTTATCCAAAAATCTGTTCTGCTAGAGAGAGGAACTCACACTATCATCAGCTTCAAGTTGCTCCAATACTTGTGTTACAGTGACCTTTCTCTGCTGCTTTCCCTGTCCTGAAAAGGGAGTGGCCATACTCCCTGAAAAGATATACTACTTTATTTATTTCAAGGCTTTAGCCAAACACAGGACTGTCACCATTCTCCATAAAAGTCACTCAAAGAACCAGAGGGTCATTTTTGACCCAACATGTTTTTAACCCATACACCCAGAGGGTCATTTTTGGCCCATCGTTTTTTGAACTAGCTCAGAGTTGCTAATTTATCCAAAAATAATATAAAACATACTTCTAGGCATTCTGCAAGCTAATACTAAATAGATGAACAAAAAATACACAATTTTACCATCCGCTGGTTTGCTGAGAAGACGATTTTGTTTGGCTAGGTTTCCAGCTCAACAAAACAGCATGTGGTCAGCCATCATATTACTACCACTCTGGCACTTGTGAGTTCAATATTCATCCACTAGGTGTCTCTATGCAGGGGCCAGAAGTGGCACTCTGGGCTTTTGAAGTAAAATTTGACAATTTTTTTTTTTTTTGGGTAGCAGCAATTAACAGGGGTCAAATTTGACCCCGTGGTTTTGTGCGCAAAATAACCCCAAAATAACAACATTGTTGAATAATCTCTTCTTTTCCATGTCATTCTCCTACACTGTTGACGTAGTGTAAACAGTGCAGCGCTTATGGATTGTACATCAGAGCGTAGGCTCACTATTGGCTAGCTCCTGGGTCATCACACACGACCAGAGTCGGCCAATAATAAGCCTACGTTCTGACGTAGAACCCAGAAGCACTGCACTGGCTTTTTTTCAAGGCTTGCACCTTGAAATCTATAACAGGGTTTGCGTTCTCGAGCCACCAGGCACTGTTTTGTGTAGATGAGTGGGCCGGAGAGCGTTAAAGGATAACTCTTGCCAAAATGTTTAAGTTTGACCGTATTTTCGTTTGCTTGGGGCACGACTATGATAGCATCAAAAATCGCTATTTTTAAAACACTAAGAAGGCTCGACACAACATGAAACTTTGCTCTCAGTATCACCAGGGGCTCTACACATGAACTCCAGCATGGAGAACATTGTTTGTGTACACAGAGTTTACTAAAAAGAAAGATTTTGAACAACTCACTGAAGCTGTGTCCGCCGGCATTTTGACGGTCAAAAATAGTCGATCTGATAAATTTATTCTAGAGCTGCTGTAAAGCCTAAACAATCTATGTTACTGTACTTTCCTATTATCACTGTAAAGCTGCTTTGAAACAATCTATATTGTTAAAAGCGCTATATACATAGTGACTTGACACTGTTTACACTACGTCAACAGCGTAGGAGAATGACATGAAATAGAGTAGAGATTGTTGAATAATGTCGTTATTTTGTTTTTGTGCACAAAAGGAATTCTCATCGCTTCATAATATTAAGATTGCACCACTGTAGTTACATGGATTATATAAACGATGTTTTGACTACCTTGAAAGTTGCAAAGACGTTGCTGTCTATGGGTGGTTCAGAAACCTCTCAGATTTCATCAAAAATATCTTATCTTTGTGTTCTGAAGATTAACAAAGGTCTTACAGGTTTGGAACGACATGAGGGTGAGTAATTAATGACAGAATTTTCACTAATCATTTAACTGAAAACAACTTGCACTGACATATCTTAAAATATGTGACTGCCACTGTTTTGTCTCGAGATGCACACCAGTAATGTTTTTTTGTTTTTATTAGACATTTTTATAAAAGCTGCTTAAATACCCTAATTTGATTAAGGCCTAGACCCGGCTTAAGCTAAGCCCAGTATGGAAACCATGGCCATATTGTTTATACCAGTAGTCAGCTATTTATATATTATTATATTTATAATATTTATATGAATGGCAAATATGCTAATGACTAACCTCTGAACAAACTCAAGGTGCTGCCTCTTCCTGGTACTGCAAGCTGAACTCATAGGAGGAGGCAAACAGCGCTGCCAGGCCAGTGATGAAGATGCTGTGATCCTTTCACACACACCTTGACCTTCCAAACGTAATGTCCACTACTGGTCGCTTAGAGATTGACCTGTAATTAAAAAAAATGTATGAATAAATAAATAATATTAATAATTAAAATAACTATTGTGGGTTTCACTGTGGTTCGATGTAGTTGTCTATTCATAGTTCTATGAATACAATTTTTCACCTAAACATTAAAATTGATTAGGGTTAGAATGTTAAAACGCACTGGCATATTATTTTGCTTGTTTTAAGCATAAACTCACTTAATTTTGACTTATTCTTTCAGAAAACAATCCAATTTTTACTTGTCTATTAAATGCTTCTTCATAAGAATTTTAGATATCTGGACTGGAAACAAGAAAAAAACACTAATTAAGAAAAACATATTTTGCAGTGGGGTGAGTAAATGATGGCTTTTCATTTTAGGTTAAAACTACCCAATGTTTACATACCAAGCAACATAAAGTGTGGACTCCACTGGCAAATGTAGATTGCAGGACATCAGCGTTGCAAATTCCTGAAACAATTTTTTAAAAGGACAGCACAACCATGATCAACAGAACCAAAACATAAAACATTACAGATTAATGAGATTTGTTGAATAATCTCTACTCATCTGCTTTAAGGATAACACCGTCTAACTTCTCTTTGAATGGTGGGAGTAGTTGTAGGACCATGGCATGGCAATCAGGAATACTAGCCTACATTTAAAAACAACATTAGGAACATGGATTTTCTTGTGCTAGCAAAATTCTGACAACGATTCAAAAGCACGATCACAGAACTGACAATTTTTTTTTTTTTTTACCACACAGATAGACTAACGTTATAACTGTGTAACACTACTTAAAAGCACTTACATTAGCACTGGACCGTCATCAGCTTCAAGGTGCTGGATACTGAAGGAGAGGTTTGATCAGGTTGGTCTGAAAACACTGCTGTGGTGGACCAGTATCCTGAATTTAAACCAAAGGTCACTGAAGGTGCAGCTGAACATGTTTAAGCTCCAAAACACATACCCAACCAGTTCAGAGGCCGCAACTATTCTGAGGAATCAGTTGCCTGAACTTCGTGGCCTTTTCAACCAAGTAGAAGCACTTGTACGACTTCTTGTGGTTGTTCCTGCCTCTGCTGAAGAGGAGAGGAGCTTCGGTGCTCCGAGGAGGTTGAAGACCTGGCTGAGAAGCACAATGTTGCATATTCACATTGTATCAGTCTATCACATTCACAAAGTAATACTGGATAAAGTCAGAAAGGAAAACATTTGCCAGGAGTTTATCCTGGTGAATAAGTACAGGAAGCAAGTGTTTTGTTCTTTCGTGTGAGAAGACGAGACAGGACAGTATAGAAGGGTGGATAGTTAGGATACATGGAGAGATGTGATTGAAAGGATAGATGGAGGGCAAGGAAAAATGTTCTTTATATTAAAGTTAAATGTTTGTTTTTATGTTTGTGAGATAGTGTGACAATCTTGCAGCTTGTGTCCCAAATAAGTAGTGCATCTATTGTGTTATCAATTTTCCCATACTTTTGGATTACAGAAGTAATGATTACAGATCGTTTTATATTTTCAGGTACAGCGGTTAGTTTTAAATAAGTTTATTTAACAGATTTTATTCACACACAAATTGGATTCAAATAAAACATTTGGAGTTGGCTAAATTAGTAATGTAAACAGAGCACAAACAATTAGCCTAAGTATATGAACTTATTTTAACTAAGTTAACAGTGCATAATTGTTTACAGTGCAGCATGAAAGTTCTTTGATTCTTTATTTTCTCCTCATTAATTCCACACAGCTTCAATAAAGGTTCAGCACATAAGCACAAATGAGTACACTGGTGTTTTCATGGGTGTGTGGTCTAAAGCAACGCATATAATAATATAAATCAATATATAACATAACAGAAACACAATTCAATAGGCTAACTAAACAGATGCTTACAATGAGATGTAGCAGAAACACTTTCATGAACAATAAGCAACATCATTTGAATACATGAACACAAATCAATCACTACTTCTATGTAAAGCTTCCTTAAACAAGGAATATCAACCAACATAATAAATTGACTTCATCAAACAGTTAACATGAGCTGAAGTACATAAATCAAGTTGGTACTATACGCACACATCAAACGTGAGGAAAGCATGCATGAGACTAGTCTGTTTGCTACACTCACTCACTCACTCCATGCGGACTGGTGTTTTCTATCGACGCTAATACTGAACGCCCCCTGCTGGAGATTGGCGGAGCAGCGTCTTAACGTGCTTTGACAGCGCGCTGTTTTTAGCTCAAATTTTAGTCTTGATGTGTTCCTGGACTCAAAAAACTGTAGCATATAAATTGCAATGAATTAATTAATTAACCTTTATGTATCCAGGCAAGTCACTTAAGAACAATATCTTATTTTCGACAACAGCCTGGCAGGAGAGATCTCCTGAAATTCGAACAAACATGATGAACAATGAATTATGATATATTTTAAAATATGTGATATGTGTATTTTTAATTGAATCGACACACTACCTTTGATCATTGAAAAAAAAAGTTTAGAAATTGTTTGGTTTGATTTCTTCCTGCCGTCGACTACTCAATGAAAGAACCATATTTGTATCGAGAGCATCGGTTCCCGAGCAGACTGTGGAACATCTACGTTTACACTAGTAGTGCATTTTCGTTTAAAAACGCATACATTTATTTAGCTACGGTTAAGCCTGCCGTTAGACTATTTAGACCCGTCAGTCAAGTCCGAAGCAAGACACACGCAAGTGACATATTGTGTTATGGCAACGAAGTCTCAGACTGACAGATACATAACAATAAAGGTGAATTTAGGCTACTTTAGTTTTGAACGTACGTTATCATGTTAATTATAATCAAATTGATTTTGTTTTATTGACCACAATATTATCACTGATATTTGTTTGAGATGGGCACATTTGATTAATTTTGGGGGGGAAATTAATGCACAGCAAGCCGTGGATTTTCCCTTACATATAAGTTTATAAAGTTTTCTGTCAAAACAATAGCAGTTATCTTTGCAAGTTTCATTCGAAAAAAAACATTCGAAAAAATCCCTTGGCAACCGGCCGACGCGCGTCACTACTCGTGACGTCACAGGCAGAGTCGCCCATAGAACTCTTCTCTGGTTTTCGAGCAGTTCAGTTGATTTCTGGTCTGTAGTACAAGCGATCTGACTAGTATTTCTGTTACATCTGTGGTGAAAAATTGCTCTAATTGTTTTATATCTCTCGATCTGTGTTATATCTCATGATTTTTAGTATTTCATTTTGATCTGTGCAATTTACGTTCAGTGAACTTGTGATAAGTTAGTGACAGAACATCAGAGAGACATCTGGAGCAATGGGTCAGTGCAAATCTCACAGTTACATTGTAAAGGAAGATGCTGCTGCATCTGTGTCGCCAAGGCCTGTCCCAGAGAAAGTAGAGAAGAAGAAGAAAGGGAAGTTCCTTAGATGGGTTTTGTCTCGGAAATCCAAGAACACTTCCACCGAAGCCCAACAGAGTCAGTGCAGAAATGACAGCAGCCAACAGCCTGAGAGATGCTCTGATGGGGAAGCTGAACACAACAGCGACACTGAACACAACTCAGTGTACAGCAGGCACAGCTGTGTGTCTTCTCCCACCAGTGTGCCGGATGGTGATAAAGACATTACCAGGCAAGAGCAAAGTGGCATCATCTCACACAACAGCAATCCTTCTCTGCCTGTGCCATCTATGACTGAGCAGAACATCAACTCAGCTTCGACATCGGATGACATTTCTTGGAAGAATGAGGATGAAATTATCCATATAAGTTCAAAGGGAAAGACAGGTCAGTTTATATAACAAGCCCCAACATGACTCATAAAATGTGCAAAAAGTACCTACATTTTAACATGTTTTTCTGGACATTGTCTTTATTATCCAAATGAAAATGTGAACTGAGGATGGATTTTGGTTGTGTGAGGCACCACAATAATGTGTCCATTCTACAGCTATTTTTAATGTGAATTTTTAATGTTTTTTTGTGGTTTATACTGTAAATTTTGTATGTCCCTCTTTTTTTTTAACAGGGGAAGTCTTGCAGCACTATGAAACTATGAAAATGCTGGGTAGAGGATCATATGGATGCGTCTACGACGGGATCCGTTTGTCTGATTCAAGAAAGGTAGTTTTTTTGCACTCTTGGAAGTTGGAATTTAAATTCATTAAAAGTTACATCAAGGTTAATTACTGGAATCATGTGACCTCTGCACATATAGTTAATTAATTGTAAAACATTCTTACAAAAAAATTCTTATTTTTTCTTTCCCTTGGAGAACAGGTGGCAATCAAACATGTGCTGAAGACAGAAGCCATGGAAAATGTCCATATTGTAAGTAGGCAATTCCTCTCTTCGTTTTATTACTCTCAGAGTACACAGTCACATTAACAATAGGACATTTTAACAAAATTTTGCAGTCACATAAGGACCATTGTCAATAGCGTATGAACTTCCGAACCAAGCAGCTTTCTGTTAGTCAGCACAGTTCATTCGCGTGACTTTACCCTCATGCAAAAATTCCCATTAAAATGACAAAATTTTGCCCTGAAAATTTTTGCCGGTCGACAGTAAAAGTGACCGAAACTTTAGTAACTATTTCCAGTATTTCAATTACTTAACTCTTCAAACCTATACTTACCCAAATGCAGGACATAATTCTGTAGTAATTCATTTAAATTAAACCATGTCCCCTAATTATCTCACTTTTGTATAACTATTATCTCTCCTGTAGGGTCTATTCGGCAAATCCCCTCCAAATGAGGTCGCTATGATGGCTCTTATGAACAAAAATCCCAGTGTTCCTCAAATAATAAAGCTGCTGGACTGGTACGAGACACCAGAGGAATATCTACTGGTCTTAGAGCGGCCCACGCCATGTGTAGATATGAGGATATTTTTACTGCAAAATGGTGGCATCCTCAAGGAATCGACAGCACGAGCTGTGATGCGTCAGGTTGTCACTGCTGCAAGAATATGCAGTGAGAGGGGCGTCTTCCACAGCGACATCAAGCTGGAAAACCTGCTCATCAACCCAAACACCTTGCAGGTCAAATTAATAGACTTCGGTTGTAGCAAACGCTTGAAGAAGTCTTCTTATTCGAAATTCAGTGGTACGTATTATTCCACAAATCTATGGTGAATAAATCGACAAAAAGCTATGGAAATACAAATTCATTGCAATGGACGAAATCTTGTTCTTTCTTCCAGGCACAAGAGATTATGCTCCCCCTGAGTGGGTCAGGCATGGAAAGTATCATGGCAAGCCTGCAACAGTGTATTGTTTAGGCGTACTGATGTTCAAGATGCTGTCTGGGAAGTATCCTGGCGAGTACCGGTACCTCCCTCAGATGTTTGGTGAGCCCTCCTACACAGAAGACATTTCCAAAGGTGAGAGCATGTGGACGGGTCATACAGGAACTTTTATTACTGCTTAAAATAATGTGAGCAGTTACACAAAGTATAACACTTACAATAATAACCGGACATCTCTCCCCTCTTCACAGAATGCAGGGATCTGATCCATTCATGCATGGAAAGTAATCCAGCCAAGCGGATTAATATGGAAAAGATCCTCCTCCACGACTGGTTCCAGGTATCGATCCTCACCTAAAAATGTTTGGAAATAAGATACCGTCATGAGAGGAAGAACGAGAAACAAAAGAAACCCAGAGAGTAGGTAAAGAAAAAACCTCATGTGCCTAAAAGAAAAAAGGTAAGGAAAGGAAGTATATGTAAGCGCTTTGAGGTCTCAGAAAAAGCGCTATATAAATGTAACGAATTATTATATATATATATATATATATATATATATATATATATATATATATATATATATATATATATATATATATATATCCATATATGCAATCACAGGTCAAAGCACAGCTTACATGCACTATTGGTTGACGATGAGACGCTATAGTCGCAGGACAAAACACCGCTCTTCCGTTCCGATAACAACATTAAACAGGTTCTCCCCACTCAGTGAATCACCCACTGAGAATCCTGTTGATTGTGCCCTAGTTATTGGTGATTCTATTACACAGAACATGAAAATAGAGACACCAGCCACCATAGTCACATGTTTGCCGGGAGCCAGAGCGCCTGACATCAAAGCAAATTTAAAAGTGCTGCTGGCTAATGCTAATCGTAATTTCTCTAAGATTATTATTCACGTCGACACAAATGATGTTTGACTCCGCCAGTCGGAGATCACCAAAATTAATATTAAAGAGGTGTGTGAACTTTCCAGTACGATGTCAGGCACTGTAATTTGCTCTGGCCCCCTTCCTGTTCGCAGGAGTGATGAGATAGTTAGTAGATTGTGTTCACTCAATGGCAAAATAATATAGAATTCATAGACAATTGGAAAAGTTTTTGGGGCAGACCTGACCTGTTGAAAAGAGATGGTATTCATCCCTCCTGGGATGGTGCTGCTCTTCTCTCCAGTAATTTGGCTCATAGTCTTAGAGATAAAACATGACAATCTGCGGCTGGTTTCACAAAGATAGACTTTGACTATGGCTTAGATATAGTAGATAGTCAGACTTCAGATAGACATCTAAATCAGACCGTTGCACAAAGCACTTAAGACTCTGACTATCTTAAGTAGGACTACACTGCAATGCATTCTGGGTAAAATAAGACATTTTCAAAACAAAAAACATGGCGGATCGAGTAAGCGCATTCAACCGCTCAGTGCAGTTTACCCCAGCGGAAAATATGTGTTTGTTGGAGTATAACAGTTACAAGGACATTTTACTTGAAATTTAGCGGAGAATGTAGTAACAAGAAGAAATGTTTAATTTGGAAAAAGATTGCTTCGACAGTTAAAGGGATAGTTCAGCAAAAAATGATATTAAACCCATGATTTACTCACCCTCAAGCCGTTCGAGATGCATATGTCAATCATTTTTCAGACGAACACATTTTCAGTTATTTTAGAAAATGTCTTAGATCTTTCAGTGGTTATATGTATATTTTTACGACAAAACCGCACGGATTACACCCTCAGAAGGCCTTCGTTTATCCCCCTGGAGCCGGATGGATTAGTTTTGTGAAGGATGCATGCACATTTTTGGGACTTGAAGGAGGTGGACCCCATAACTTGACATTATAACCACTGAAAGATCCAAAACATTTTCTAAAATAACTGAAAATGTGTTCGTCTGAAAAATGATTGACATATGCATCTCGAACGGCTTGAGGGTGAGTAAATCATGGGTTTAATATCATTTTTGGCCGAACTATCCCTTTAACAGCGTTAATCCGATCACTGAGCGGAGCGTTAAAGACGTACAGAAAAGATGGTACAAGATACCCTGTATACCACCCATGACACAGAAGCTTTACTGAGACCCACTGTGTCACCAACAGCATTCAGAAAAGTTCCTGTTGCATAAAATCTCAACGCAGTGCAAACCTGCGCGCCATTCGGCGTCTGTCCGCGGCGCCCATCAACGGCTCAGGACCTTGTTCAAAATCCTGCTGTGCCACAGAGCGCCATTTACATTTTTGTCTCATATTTGTCTAAAATCGTCGTTAATGTATACTGACTTCACCCTGTCCTGCAATATACATTTAGTTTTACATTCATTTAAGGAAATCAGCTGTGTGGATGAAAACGGCTGATGTTATCGGATTTTCAGGTGATATTCTCAATTCATTCAGTTAACGGACGCTCTGAGGTAAAGTGTTCAGACTGCAGACTTTAGTTTGCAACGATTGTATTTAATTGTACAGTACAATCATAACATAGTACAGACATTATCTTAATTCCATAATGTCCTTAACCCTTGTGCATTGTTCAAATTCACTACCCTTTCG